>NW_026535990.1:0-40970 GCF_028551555.1 Melozone crissalis
TCTATTTTCCTCCCTTCCCTTTCCCCTTTTTCCCTTTTCCTTTTCTCATTCCCCTTTCTCATTCCCGTTCCCCTTTCCCGTTTCTGCATTCCCGTTCCCCATTTCCCCTTTCCATTTTCTCTTTTCCCTTTGCCGTTTCCCATTTTCTCCTCTCCTCTTCCCCTTTCCCATTCCCGTTTCCCTGTTCTTATTTCCCCTTTCCTATTCCCATTCCCATTCCCCTTCTCCCTTTCTCCCCTTTCCCCGTTCCCCTTTCCCATTCCCCATTCCCGGCGTTCCGTTCCGTTTCCCATCCCCATTTCCCATTTCCCATTCTCCTCTCCCATTCCCCATTTCCCCTTTCCCCCGTTCCCCATTTCCCCTTTCCCCCATTCCCCATTTCCCATTCCCATCCCCATTCCCCTTTCCCATTTCCAATTCCCCTTTCCCATTCCCCATTCCCCATTTCCCCCTTTCCCATCCCCATGCCCATTTCCCATTTCCAATTCCCCTTTCCCATTCCCCATTTCCCCTTTCCCCCGTTCCCCATTTCCCATTCCCATCCCCATTCCCCCATTCCCATTTCCAATTCCCCTTTCCCATTCCCCATTCCCCATTTCCCCTTTCCCCATTCCCCATTTCCCATTCCCATCCCCATTCGCCATTCCCTTTTCCAATTCCCCTTTCCCATTCCCCATTTCCCCTTTCCCCCATTTCCCATTCCCCTTTCCCATTCCCCATTTCCCTTTCCCCATTCCCCTTTCCCATTCCCTTTTCCTATTCCCCCTTTCCCATTTTCCCCATTTCTCTTTCCCTTTTTTCTCCCTTTTCCATTCCCATTCCCCATTCCATTTCCCCATTCCCATTTCCCCATTCCCATTTCCCATTCCCCATTTCCCCATTCCCATTTCCCCATTCCATTTCCCCATTCCCATTTCCCCTTTCCCCATTTCCCATTTCCCATTCCCCTTTCCCATTCCCATTTCCCCATTCCATTCCCCATTCCCATTCCCATTTCCCCATTCCCATTCCCCATTCCCCATTCCCATTTCCATTCCCATTTCCCATTCCATTCCCATTTCCCATTCCATTTCCCCATTTCCCTTTCCCATTCCCCATTCCCATTTCCCCATTCCCATTTCCAATTCCCCATTCCCATTTCCCCATTCCCATTTCCCATTCCCCATTTCCCCATTCCCATTTCCCCATTCCCATTTCCCATTCCCCCTTTCCCCATTCCCATTCCCGCCGTTCCGTTCCCTTTCCCAGGAGAGCTTTGATTACATCGGCAGCTCGCGCCTGGTGTTCGACATGGAGCAGGAGAAGTTCCCGCTGCGCCTGGAGAACGTCGGCGCCTTCCTGGAGCTGGGACAGGTCCGGGGGGAAAACGTTCCGGGGACCCTGTCCTGGGAATTCCCTGATTTCCCTGGGAATTTCCCGAGTTTTCCCTGAATTTCCCGTCCCAATTCTGATTTTTCCCAGGAATTCCCGCCCCATCCCTGATTCTTCCCCAATTTCCCCCCCCGGCTGTTTTCCAGGTGTCCCTGATGAACAATTCCGAGCTCTGGGTGCACACGGATCCCGTCTCCCGCCGGAACCAATCCGTGGACGCCCAGGTGAGCCGGGAATGTTCCCAATCCTGGGAATGTTCCCCATCCCAGGGAATGCCGTTATTCCCCAGCATTCCCGATAGGAATTCCCGGTGTTTTCCCAGGTCCGGGATCTCCTTTCCAAGCTCTGGTTCCAGCTCCGGGGTTTCCCCACATCCCAGAACCCCTCTTCGTTCCCGTTATTCCCGTTATTCCTGTTGTTATTCCTGTTGTTATTCCCGTTGTCATTCCCGTCATTCCCAATAGGAATTCCCGCTGTTTTCCCAGGTCCGGGATCTCCTTTCCAAGCTCCGCAGCTCCGGTTCCAGCTCCGGGGTTTCCCCACAATTTCCCCACATCCCAGAACCTCTCATCATTCCCGTCGTTCCCGTTATTCCCATTATTCCTGTTGTTATTCCCGTTGTTATTCCCATCGTTCCCGTCATTCCCAATGGGAATTCCCGTTGTTTTTCCAGGTCCGGGATCTCCTTTCCAAGCCCCAGCGGTCCGGCTCCGGGGTTTCCCCACATCCCATCACCCCCCATTATTCCCGTCATTCCCGTTATTCCCATTATTCCCGTTGTCATTCCCATCGTTCCCGTCATTCCCAATGGGAATTCCCGTTGTTTTCCCAGGTCCGGGATCTCCTTTCCAAGCCCCAGCGGTCCGGCTCCGGGGTTTCCCCACATCCCATCACCCCCCATCATTCCCATCGTTCCCGTTATTCCCATTATTCCCGTTGTTATTCCCGTTGTCATTCCCATCGTTCCCGTCATTCCCAATGGGAATTCCCGTTGTTTTCCCAGGTCCGGGATCTCCTTTCCAAGCTCCGCAGCTCCAGTTCCAGTTCCGGGGTTTCCCCACATCCCAGAGCCCCTCAGGATTCCCGTTATTCCCATCGTTCCCGTTGTCATTCCCGGCATTCCCAACATCATTCCCATTGTTTTCCCAGGTCAGGCGGCTCCTGTCCGCGCTCCAGAACTCCGGCTCCGGGGTTTCCGTGCGGGAGCCGGGCGTATCCCAGCCCCTCCCCCCCTCGTCATTCCAGAGGTTCCTGAGGTCCCGGAGCATCCCGGGGGCCGTGCTGAGCGACCACCGGGCGGGATTCCGGAACAGGTAAAGCGCGGGAACGCCGGGAATTCCAGGGCAGGTAAATCCGGGAACGCCGGGAATTCCAGGGCAGGTAAACGTGGGAATTCTGGGACAGGTTAATCTGGGAATGAAGGGAATGCTGGGACGGGTAAGATCTGGGAATGGCGGGAATTCTGGGAATGCCAGGAATTCCAGAACAGGTAAACGTGGGAATTCTGGGACAGGTAAATCTGGGAACGATGAGGCGGGTAAATCTGGGGATTCTAGTACAGGTAAAACTGGGAATTCCAGGGGTTCCAGGGCAGGTAAATCTGGGAATGACAGGGCAGGTCAATCTGCAAATTCTGGGAATTCTGGGACAGGTAAAACTGGGATTGCCAGGAATTCTGGGACAGGTAAATCTGGGAATGAAGGGAATGCTGGGACAGGTAAGATCTGGGAATGGTGGGAATTCTGGGATGGGTAAGATCCATTAGTTCCAGGGCAGGTAAATCTGGGAATGCCAGGAATTCCAGAACAGGTAAACGTGGGAATTCTGGGACAGGTAAATCTGGGAATTCTGGGATGGGTAAAATCCAGGAATGCCAGGAATTCCGGGGCAGGTAAATCTGGGAATGTCAGGAATTCCGGGGCAGGTAAATCTGGGAATGATGGGAATGCCAGGACAGGTAAATCTGGGAATTCTGGGACGGGTAAAATCCGGGAATTCCGTGACAGGTAAATCTGGGAATGCCGGGAATTCCATGACAGGTAAAGCTGGGAATGCTGGAACAGGTCAAATATCTGGGAATTCTAGGCATTCCAGGACAGGCAAAAAAATCCACGAATTCCAGAACAGGTGCAAATCCTGGAATGCCGGGAATTCTGGAACTGGTAAAACCCAGAAATCCTGGAACTGGTAAAATATCTGGGAATTTGGGAATTCCGGGACAGGTAAAATCCGGGAATTCCAGCAGGATCTCGCAGAAATCCGGGAATCCCGGCCGTTCCAGCGGGATCCGTCCCTTCCCGTGGGAGCGCCGGGAATGCTCGGAAGGGCGGCAGGGAATTGCTCGGACAGGCGAGAGGAGATTCCGGCTTTTTTCGGGAGAGCGTTCCTGGCCCCGAGCCCGGCGGCGCCGGAGCCGCAGCTGCGCTTCCGGAGGCCGCTCCCGGCATTTTCCGTGGAATTCTCGCCCCGCTGATTCCTCTGCGCTTCCAGGGGTTTTTGGGATCACCCCCCGTGACCCCGGTCTGGGTTTTCCGAAGGAATTCTGGGATCCTCAGCGGGAATTTGGAGTCCCAAAAACCGCAAATCCCGGCTCTGGGATCCCTTGGGATCATCCCAGCTTTCCCGGGAATCTGAAATTCCCTTGGAATTCCATCCGGGATCACCCATTGATGGGCAATGAATTGCTAAAACCTCTCGGAATTCCATCTTTTCCGTGGATCCTTTGGGAATTTTCCCATTCCCAGCTCATGGGATGGGGAGGCTGCTCCTGGAATTTTCCACGGAATTATTTCCCCACAGGGGTTTTTTGGGATCACCCCCCGTGACCCCGGTCTGGGTTTTCCAAAGGAATTCTGGGATCTGCAGTGGAATTTGGGAGCCCCGCGTTTTTCCTGGACTTTGTTCCCAGATTTTTCCGAGATCTTTCCTGTATTTTTCCCAGATTTTTCCCGGATTTTTCCCAGATTTTTCCTGGATTTTGTTCCCAGATTTTTCGTGGATTTTTCCTGGATTTTGTTCCCGGATATTTCCCAGATTTTCGCGGATTTTTTTCTGGGTTTTTCCAGGATTATTCCCGGGTTTTTCCTGGATTTTTTTCCCGGATTTTCCCGGGTTTTTCCCGGATTTTGTTCCCAGATTTTTCCCGTGTTTTGTTCCCAGGTACTTCCAGAGCATCTACGACACGGCCGAGAGCGTCGGGCTGCGTTATCCCGAGGGAATGAGCCCCGAGGAGCAGCTGGAGCACGTCACCGACACCGCCAAGGTCCCGCGGAATTCCCAAAATTCCCGGGATTCCTGGGGTCTGGGGTGTTCCTGGGATTTGGGATCAGGGATCTGGTATTTGGGAGCGAGGGCGTTCCTGGGGTTTCAGATTCGGGATCTGGGATTTGGGATCCAAGGAATTCTTGGGATTTGGGATCTGGAATCCGGGGGATTCCTGGGATTTGGGATCCAGGACTCGAGATCCAAGGAATTCTTGGGATTTGGGATCTGGGATCCGGGGGATTCCTGAGATTTGGGATCCAGGACTCGAGATCCAAGGAATTCTTGGGATTTGGGATCCGGGACTTGGGATCCAGGGGATTCTTGAGGTTTGGGATCCAAGGCATTCCTGGGGTTTGGGATCCAGCTTTTGGGATTTGGGGATTCCTGGGATTTGAGATCTGGGATTTCGGATCCAAGGAATTCCTGGGGCTTGGGATCTGGGACTTGGGATCCAGGGGATTGCTGGGATTTGGGAGATGAGAATTCCTGGGATTTGGGACCTGGGGTTTGGATTGAGGGAATTCCTGGGGTTTGGGATCCAAGGAATTCTTGAGATTTGGGATCCAGGGGATTCCTGGGATTCAGGATCCGGGCAGGAACGGGAATTGGAGCGGAAGGAAAAGTGGGAAAAGCTGGGAAGGAGCTGGGAGGGATTTGGGAATGGGGAGAGAGAGGAAACCTTGGAAAAGGGCCGGGAATAAATCCTGAGGGGTCTGGAACGGGAAGAGGAGGGAAAAGCTGGGAATGAGGGCGGGAGGGACCCGGGAGCGTTGGGACGAGGCCGGACGTTCTCCCGGAATTCCCGGAATTCCCGAATTTCCCGTGTTTGTCCCGTTGTCCAGGCCCTGGCCAGGGTGGGCACGCTGGTGGCCCGGGCTCTGTTCTCGCTGGCCGGGGGAGAAAACGGCACCGAGAACATCCGGGCGGATGAGAAAACGGTAGGGATCGTGGTGGGAATGAACGATCGGTGGGAATGATCGGTGGGAATGAACGGTGGGAATGAATGGTGGGAATGATCGGTGGGAATTCCTGACGGGAATGATCGGTGGAATGGTGGAATGAACGGTGGAATGAACGGTGGGAATTCCTGACGGGAATGATCGGTGGGAATGAACGGTGGGAATGATCGGTGGGAATTCCTGACGGGAATGGTGGGAATGAACGGTGGGAATGAACGGTGGGAATGAACGATGGGAATGGTGGGAATGGTGGGAATGAACGATGGGAATGAACGGTGGGAATGAACGATGGGAATGAACGGTGGGAATGAACGGTGGGAATTCCTGACGGGAACAGTGGGAATGAACGGTGGGAACGAACGGTGGGAATGAACGGTGGGAATTCCTGACGGGAACGGTGGGAATGAACGGTGGGAATTCCTGCTGGGAATGCCGCGGTGGGAATCCACAGTTGGCCTGGCATCCCCAGTTTTCCTGGAATTCCCCAGTTTTCCCGGGATTCCCCATTTTCCTGGCCCCTTTTCCCTGATGGAATTCCGGAATTTTCTCGCCCCCCCCCCCCAGGTCGCTCGGCTGCTCTTTGGGTTCCTGCTCAACTCCAACAACTCCTGGTTCCAGTCCCTGATCAAACCCGACCAGAAGGGGATCCTGGGTGAGCAGAGACCCCCCCGTTCCCGCTTTTTCCTGACGGGATTCCGGCTGGAATTCCTCTTTTTCCTGCTGGGGATCCCCATCAGCTGTGATCCCCGCTTTTCCTGCCTGTAGTTCCCGTTTTTCCTCGTTGCAATTCCCGTTTTCCCCCTCTCCGATCGCTGTTTTTCCAGCTGTGTTTCCCTAGGGCCAGAATTCCCGTTCCCCAGCTGGAATTCCCATTCCCAATCCCATTTCTGCCCTTCCCAGTCCTGTCTTCCCCATTCCCAATCCCGTTTTTTCCCATTTTTTCCATTCCAAATCCCGTTTCTCCCCGTTCCCAATCCCATTTTCCCCATTCCCAGTCCCGTTCTCCCCATTTTTCCTGTTTTCCCCATTCCAAATCCCGTCTTTCCTGGGTTTCCCCTTCCCAATCCCATTTTCCCCATTTTCCGCATTTTTCCCATTCCTAATCCCGTAATTCCGTTCCCAATCCCATTTTTCCCTTTTTTTCCTGTTTTCCTCGTTCCCAATCCCATTTCTCCCGTTCCAAACCCCGTAACTCCCAATCCCATTTCCCCCACTCCCAATCCCGTTTTTCCCGTTTTCTTTCCCCATTCGCAATCCCGTTTTTCCCAATCCCGTTTCTCCCATTCCCAATCCGATTTTCCCGTTCCCAATCCCGTTTTTCCCATGTTTTTCCCATTTTTCCAGGCCCGTTTCCCCAGCACTACGTGGCCGTGTCCAGCCCCACCAACACGACGCAGCTGCTGCAGGCGGTGCTGGGGAACCTGACCGGGACCAGCGCCAACCTGAGCCGGGAGCAGTGCCAGAACCCCGGGAAAACGCCCGGAACCGTGCCCGAGGTGAGCCTGGGATAATGGGATTGGGATAATGGGATTGGGATAATGGGATTGGGATTGGGATAATGGGATTGGGATAATGGGATTGGGGTAACGGGAGCAGTGCCAGAACCCCGGGAAAACGCCGGAACCGTGCCCGAGGTAATCCGGGATTGGGGACAATGGGATTGGGGATTTGGGATAACGGGAGCGGTGCCAGAACCCCGGGAAAACGCCCGGAACCGTGCCCGAGGTAATCCGGGATTTGGGACAATGGGATTGGGGATTTGGGATGACGGGAGCGGTGCCAGAACCCCGGGAAAACGCCCGGAACCGTGCCCGAGGTGAGCCTGGGATAATGGGATTGGGATTGGGGATTTGGGATGACGGGAGCGGTGCCAGAACCCTGGGAAAACGCCCGGAACCATGCCCGAGGTAATCTGGGATTGGGGACAATGGGATTGGGGATTTGGGATGACGGGAGCGGTGCCAGAACCCCGGGAAAATGCCGGAACACAGCCCAAGGTGAGCCTGGGATAATGGGATTGGGATAATGGGATTGGGTTTGGGGTAACGGGATTGGGATAATGGGATTGGGGTAATGGGAGCAGTGCCAGAACCCCGGGAAAATGCCGGGAACACAGCCCAAGGTGAGCCTGGGATAATGGGATTGGGATTGGGATAACGGGATTGGGATTGGGATAATGGGATTGGGGTAACGGGAGCAGTGCCAGAACCCCGGGAAAACGCCCGGAACCGTGCCCGAGGTAATCTGGGATTTGGGATAACGGGATTGGGGTTGGATTTGGGTTTTCCATGTGTTAATTCCCTTCTTTCCTAGTTACCATTCCCATTCCTCTGTGTGTAACTTCCATTTTCCAGCTCTCGTTCCCGTTTTTCCCTGTGTAATTCCCGTTTTACCCTATGCCATTCCCAGCTGTAATTCCCACTTTCCTTGTGTCATTCCCAGCTCTGATTCCCAATTTCCCAGCTGTAATTCCCATTTTTCCCTATATAGTTCCCATTTTCCCTGTATAATTCCCATTTCGTAGTTGTCTTTCCCATTTTTCCCTGTATAATTCCCGTTTTTCCCTGTGTAATTCCATTTTTCCCTGTTTCATTCCCATTTTTCCCTGTTTCATTCCCGTTTTTCCCTGTTTCATTCCCGTTTTTCCCTGTTTCATTCCCATTTTCCCCCAGCTGTACGAGTACTGGTGGGTGCAGGGCCCCCTGGACGGGAATTCCACATCCCGCATTCCCGGCTGCGTCCGCTCCGGTGTCCGTCTGTCCCCGGCGCTGTCCCCGGCCTTCGAGCTGCGCCGCTGGGATTCCCGGGAATTCTCCACGTGGACCGAGAGCCGCTGGAAGGACATCAGGGCCCGGATCTTCCTGGTGGCCAGCAGGGAGCTGGAGGTGACACGGGGACACGGGAGGGACCCTGGGTTTGTCCCCGTCCCCAAATTCCCAGCGTCCCACTGCCCTCGATTCCCAAATCCCCCATATCCCAAATTCCCAAATCCTCAATTCCCAGTATCCCAAATCCCCAATCTCCTGAATTCCCAGCGTCCCAATGCCCTCGATTCCCGGTATTCCAATATCCCAAATCCCCAATTTTCTCAATGTTCCAAGTCACCAAATTCCCAAATCCCTAATCCCCACTGTCCCAAATTCCCAGTTCCCAAATTCCCAAATCTCCGAAACTCCCGATATCCCAAATCCCAAATATCCCAAATTCCCAATCCTCAATGTCCCTAATTCCCAATAGCCCCAATATTCCAAATCCACAACATCCCCAATTCCCAATGCCCAATAGCGCAAATCCCCAAATTCCCAGTATCCCAAATCCCCAATATCCTCAATTCCCAAATCTCCAATATCTCAATTTCCAGTATCCCCAATATCCCAAATCCCTGAATTCCCCCCCAATATTCCAAATCACCCAGTTCCCAAATCCCTAATCCCAAATCTCCAAAATTCCCAGTATCCAAAATTCCCAATCCGCAATATCTCCATTCCCAATATCCCTAACATCCCAATATCTCAAATTCCCAATATCCTGAATACCCTAAATTCCCCAATATCCCAAATTCCCAATATGCCCACATCCCAAATATCCAAAACATCCCAAATTCCCATTTTTCCAGCTGCTGACGCTGGCGCTGGGGGTGCTGGTGCTGCTCCTGTCCCTGCAGATCCCAAATCCCCAATTCCCAACATCTCAACCATCCCAATATCCCAAATTTCCAATTCCCAACATCCCAAATCTCCAATATCCCCAATTCCCAACATCCCAAACATCCCAAATTCCCGAATTCCCAACATCCCAAACATCCCAAATCCCAAATCCCCCAATTCCCAACATCCCAAACATCCCAACATCCCAAATTCCCGAATTCCCAACATCCCAAACATCCCAAATCCCCCAATTCCCAATATCCCAAACATCCCAAATCCCAAATTCCCCAATTCCCAACATCCCAAACATCCCAAATCCCAAATTTCCAATTCCCAACATCCCAAATCTCCAATATCCCCAATTCCCAATATCCCAAACATCCCAAATATCCCATTTTCCCAAATTTCCCAAATTTCCGCAGCTGCTGACGCTGGCGCTGGCGCTGGGGGCGTTGGTGCTGCTCCTGTCCCTGCAGATCCCAAATCCCCAATCCCCAATTCCCAACATCCCAAACATCCCAAATCCCAAATCCCCCAATTCCCAACATCCCAA
Source organism: Melozone crissalis (assembly GCF_028551555.1). NCBI lineage: Eukaryota > Metazoa > Chordata > Aves > Passeriformes > Passerellidae > Melozone > Melozone crissalis. Next base: position 9,795 of record NW_026535990.1, read on the forward strand.
ACATCCCAAATTCCCGAATTCCCAACATCCCAAACATCCCAAGTTCCCGAATTCCCAACATCCCAAATCCCCCAATTCCCAACATCCCAAACATCCCAAATCCCAAATTCCCGAATTCCCCAACATCCCAAACATCCCAAATTCCCGTTTTTTCCCCATTTCCCGCAGCTGCTGACGCTGGCGCTGGGGTGCTGGTGCTGCTCCTGTCCCTGCTCGGCACCTTCCTCATCAACTCCAAGGCCTCGCTGCTCTTCAGGATCCCGGCCCCTCCCGGCTCCTCTGGGTACTGAAAATCCCGGAAAAACGGCCTGGAAAATCCGGGAAAACCGTCTGGAAAATCCGGGAAAAACTGCCTAGAAAATCCTGGGAAAACAGCCGGGGAAATTCAGGAAAACCGCCTGGGAAATCCAGAGAAACTGCCTGGGAAATCCCGGAGAAAATCCCAGAAAACCACCTGGAAAATCCAGGAAAAACATCCTGGGAAGTTCGGGGAAAACCTCTTTGAAAATTCCAGAAGACCGCCTGGAAAAATCCAGGAAAAACTTCCTGGGAAATCCCAGGGAAACCTCCTGGGAAAATCCCGGAAAACCGCCCGGAAAAACTTCCTGGAAAATTCAGGAAAAACATCCTGGGAAATCTGGGAAAAACCGCCTGGAAAATCCGGGAAAACCACCCAAAAAATCTGGGAAAAACCTCCTGGAAAATCCGGGGAGACTTCCAGAAAATCCTCGACAGGGAATTCCCCCAGAGCTGGAAATGCCAGAGGTGTTCCCGGGAAATTCCCAAAATTCCAGGTGGGATCCACGTCCTGGGTGGGAAATTCCCAAAATTCCCGGTTGGATTCGATGCCCTGAGCAAAAAATTCCCAAAATTCTCATTTGGATTTGATGCCCTGGGTGGGAAATTCCCAAAATTCCTGGAATTTCTGGGTGGATCCGGTGCCCCGAGCAGCAAATTCCCCAAATATTCCAAGAATTCCCACTTGGACCCATCCTGTTTCCCGGGGGGGAGATTTTTGGGAATTGTGAGGAATTCCAAAGGGTCTGGGAATGTCCCGATGGAAAAATTCCCTTTTTTTTTTCCCTGGGATTTGTAAATATTATAAATAAATCCGTGGAATTCCCAAGGAAACTTTGTTGTTATTTCCAGGTTTTTTCCCCTTGAACGTTGGGATTCAGGGAATTTGGGATTGGATGGATAAAGGGGATGGGATTTGGATCCCAAATAATTCATGGAAAAGGAGGAGGGGATCGGGAAAAGCTTTGGATAACGGATGGGAAGGAAGGGATGGAGCCAAAATTTGGGATAATGGGCCGGAAATTTGAGATATTGAGCTGGAATTTGGGATCATGGGCCTGGAATTCGGGATATTGAGCCTGGGAATTCGGGATCATGGGCTGGAAATTTGGGACACAGAGCTGGGAATTCGGGATAATGTCGTGGAAATTCGGGATATTGAGCTGGAAATTTGGGATAATGAGCCTGGAATTCGGGACATTGAGCTGGAAATTCTCAGGACTGGAATGACCAAAATCCCGGGAATTCCCGGATTGGGAATGACCAAAAATCCCAGGAATTCCCGGGACTGGGAATGACCAAAATCCCGGCAGACCCTTCCCAGCTCCGCGGGATCTTTGGGATTTTTGGGATCCGGGCACATCCCCGGCTGGGATCCCCCATTCCCGGCAATTCCAGGCGGGAATCCCGGCAGGGAAAAGGGGGAAAAGCTGCGCCGGGAGCATCCCCAAGGGAATCCCGGGAATTCCTCTGATCCCAATTCCCCGTTTTGGGGATCAGCCCGGAGCCCCCGATCCCGTTCCGGAGGCTCCGGGGCGGGAGGAGCGCCCGCAATTCCCGGCGGGAAGCGCTGGGGCGGCTCCGCTCCTTCCCGGCTCGTTCCCCGCTGGAATCGCGCCCGGAGCCGCCGGAGCAGCTGCGGCCGCGCCGGGAACGATCCCAAAAAATCCCCGCGGGGCGGAGGGGAGGGGAACCGGGGCGGGAATCGGGATCGGGGGTGATGGATGGGGATTTGGGATTCGGGAATCGGGATCGGGGGTGATGGATGGGGATTTGGGATCCGGGAATTGGGATCGGGGGTGATGGATGGGGATTTGGGATTCGGGAATCGGGATCGGGGGTGATGGATGGGGATTTGGGATCCGGGAATTGGGATCGGGGGTGATGGATGGGGATTTGGGATTCGGGAATCGGGATCGGGGGTGATGGATGGGGATTTGGGATTCGGGAATTGGGATCGGGGGTGATGGATGGGGATTTTGGATGTGGGGTTTGGGATTTGGGATGGCAATGTGGGATATGGGATGATGGAGGTGGATTTGGGATGTGGGATTTAGGATTGTGGGATTGGGGGTGATGGATGTGGATTTGGGGTGTGGGATTTGGGATTTGGGATGGGAATGTGGATTTGGGGTGATGGATGTGGATGTGGGATTCGGGATTTGGGATTCAGGGTGATGGATTCGGGTAGATGGATGTGGATTTGGGATGTGGGATTTGGGATTTGGGATGGGAATGCGGGTTTGGGGTGATGGATGTGGATTTGGGATGTGGGATTTGGGATTCGGGATTTGCGGTGATGGATGTGGATTTGGGATTCGGGGTGGGGAGTGATGGATGCGGGAGGGGCCGGGACCGATCCCAAAAAATCCCCTCGGGTGGCGGGGAGGGGATTGGGGAATGAGGGATGGGGATCTGGGGGTGCGGCTGCGCCGGGAATGCTCCGGGCTCTGTCCCATCTCCTGTGGCTGCCCTCGTCCCCATCTCCTGTCCCCGTCACTGTCCCCATCTCTCGTCCTTGTCCCTGTCCCCGTGTCCTGTCCCTCTCTCCTGTCCCCCTGTCCCCGGTCGCTGTCCCCGTCCCTGTCGCTGTCGCTGTCGCCGTCCCGGTCCCCTCGCGGCCCCTCCCGCCCGGGCTCGGTGCCCGCCGCGCTCGCAGCTGCTCCCGGAACGGCCCCGGAGCCGCGGGCGGCGACACGCGGGGCTCAGCTGGCGACAGCGCGGGGACAGCGCGGGGACAGAGCCAGGGCGGCAGCGCCAGCAGCGCCAGCAGCGCCAGCAGCGCCAGCGGGGACAGCGGGGACAGCGGGGACAGAGCCGGGATAGCGGGGACAGAACCGGGATAGCGGGGATAGAGAGGGGACAGAGCGGGGACAGCGGGGACAGAACCGGGATAGCGGGGATAGAACCGGGATAGCGGGGATAGAGAGGGGACAGAGCGGGGACAGAGCGGGGACAGGGACAGAGTGGGGATAGAGAGGGGACAGCGGTGACAGCAGGGACAGAGCCGGGACAGAGCCAGGGCGGCAGCGCCAGCACCGCCATGGCAGCGAGCGGGGACAGAGCGGGGACAGCGAGGACAGAGCGGGGACAGGAACATTTTCAGGACCGGGAATTCCGCTCCAGGCTCTTTTCCCAATTTTCGGCCCCGGAATTCCACTCCGGGCTCCCTTTTCCCAATTTTCGGCCCCGGGAATTCCGCTCCGGGCTCCCTTTTCCCAATTTCCCGGCTCCCTTTTCCCAATTTTCGGCCCCGGGAATTCCGCTCCGGGCTCCCTTTTCCCAATTTCCCGGCTCCCTTTTCCCAATTTTCGGCCCCGGGAATTCCGCTCCGGGCCCTTTTCCCGCTGTTCCCGAATTCCCTCCGGGCAGCAGCCCCGGGAGCAGCTGTCGCCTTTTGCCGTCGCCTTTTCCCGGCCCGCATCCAGCGCGCCCCTCCCGGGGCTCCCCGCGCAGCCAATGGAATCCCGAATTCCCGCTTTTCCATATTTATGAGGGGAAAGGGAGGGGGGGAACCGGAGAGGCCAATGAGGCTCCCGGGGTCGGGCCCGGCGTGGATAAATTGGGGAATTTTTGGGGGGAGAAGCGGCGAAATTTCCTCCTCGGAGGCTCCGGAGCGGCTTCCCCGGGAATTCCGGGATCGATCCCGGATTCCCATCCCGGATTCCCATCCCGGATCCTTCGCGGGACCTCGGGAGAATCCAGGGAAAGTTTTTTCCTCTTTTCTCCATGAATGGATGAGCGGAAATCCTGGGAATTCCTGGAGGAGAAACGCGCGGAGCCCGGGGATGGTGCGGGACTCGGGGTAAGGCGGCTTTTCCAGGCATCGGGAATGGCCCAAAAACCGGGAATTCTGCCCCAAATTCCCGGGAAAAGCTTCGATCCCGCTGCCGGGTTTGGCTCCCAAATCCCTTTGGAAAATGGGATTTTCCTGGGAGGGTTTGGGAGCGGGGAAAAGGAAAAGAACTCGCCTGGAATCCGTTTGGTTTCCGAGGAAAATTGGGAATTTCGTCGGGAATGGCAGGAAAAGGGCGAGGGAGGAGGTGGGAAAAATTCCCGGGGTTTTGCTGGGAAAAGCAGAGGCTGACCAGGAATCCCTGGATTCGGGAATTGGGCGGTTTTACCCCAAAAAGTCTCGGGAAAGAGGCGCTGGGAGCAGGAATTCCACGCCAAGGAAAAACTCCGGGATAACCCAGGCCAGGAATTGGTTTGGATGCGGGAATGAAACTTCGGTTTTCCCAAAAAAAATCCCCTGCTTCCCATCCAGGGATGCACCCCGAATTCCCGGGAATCCCAGATCCGCGGGGAAGCTCAAGGGGCCAAATTCCCGAATTCCCAAATCCCAAAATCCCCAAATCCCCAAATCCCCAAATTCCCGAATTCCCAAATTCCCAGATACCCAAATTCCCAAAATCCCGAATTCCCAAATAATTCCCCAATTCCCAGATACCCAAAATCCCGAATTCCCAAATAATTCCCCAAATCGAGCCGGGAGTGATCCCAAACACCCAAAATTCCCGGGAATTTCTTCGGGAGAGCCAGAGGGGAAATTCCCGCCCCTCTCAGGGATTTTGGGAGATTTTGGGAGAATTTTTTCCCCCCATTTTTTTGGGGTAAATTCCCGCCACTCCAGCCTTTAAAAAAATGCGGGATCGGGGCCGTCCCTGCCCTGTCCCGCCGGGATTTGGGATCCGCTCCCGGCCGATTTTCCCATCCCAAAGTTTTTCCCCTTTTCCCCGCGGCATTCCCGGATTTCCAGGGAAGGCAGCGGGGATGAAGATGAGGAGGATGAGGATGAGGATGGGAATTGGGATGAAGATGAGGATGAGGATAAAGAGGAGGAGGGTGAGGATGAAGATGCAGAAGATGAGGAGGAAGAAGATAAGGATGAGGATGAGGAAGAAGAGGATGAGGATGAGGAGGATGAGGGTGATGAGCATGAGGATGAGGATGATGTGGGTGGGGAAGAAGAGGATGAGGATGGGAATGAGGATTGGGATGAAGATGAGGATGAGGATGAAGATGAGGAGGAGGAGGAAGAAGATGAAGGTGCAGATGAGGATGAAGAAGAAGATCAGGATGAGAATGAGGATGATGAGGAAGAAGAGGATGATTGAGATGATGAGAATGAGGAGGATGATGAAGATGATGATAAGGATGGTGAGGATGAGGAAGATGAGGGTGATGAGGATGAGGATGAAGATAAGGATGGGAATGAGGATGATGAGGAAGAGGAGGATGAGAATGATGAGGGTGATGGTGATGAGGATGACGAAGATGAGGATGATGAGGAAGAAGAGGATGATGAGGATGATGATGAGGATGAAGAAGATAAGGATGGGAATGAGGATGATGAGGAAGAGGAGGATGAGAATGATGAGGGTGATGAGGATGAGGATGAGGAAGAAGAGGATGATGAAGATGAGGAGGATGAGGATGATGAGGAAGACGAGCGGGGGGCGGGGCGCGGCGCTCGGGATTCCCCGCGGATCCCCGGGAGCAGCTGCGGCCGCTCCATCTGCCGGGAACGGAGCCCGCGGGGACAGACGGACAGACAGGGGGGGACAGAGGGACGGACAGAGGGGACAGACGGACAGAGGGACGGAGGGGACAGGCAGGAGGGGACAGACGGGACAGAGAAGGGGGGACAGAGGAGGGCCAGCCGCGGGCACAGCCTTGGGGACAGACGGGACGGACAGAGGGACAGAGGGACGGACAGAGGGGACAGTGAAGGGGGGCACAGCCGCGGGCACAGCCTTGGGGACAGACGGGACGGACAGAGGGACAGAGGGACGGACAGAGGGGACAGTGAAGGGGGGCACAGCCGCGGGCACAGCCTTGGGGACAGACGGGACGGACAGAGGGACAGAGGGACGGACAGAGGGGACAGTGAAGGGGGGCACAGCCGCGGGCACAGCCTTGGGGACAGACGGGGCTCATTTGCGACACAAAGCCCGCCCCGCCCCCGCCGCGCATCCGCCACCTGCCGCCCCCGCCGCGCTCCGGCCCCGGCCCCGAACCCCCCAAAGGCCCCCGAACCCCCCAAATGCCCCCGAACCCCCCAATTCCCCCCGAACCCCCCAAATGCCCCCGAACCCCCCGATTCCCCCCGAACCCCCCGATTCCCCCAATTCCCCAAATTCCCCCAATTCCCGGAGCTTCCCCAACTCCCCAAATTCCCCCCATTCCCCCAACCCCCCGAATTCCCCCCGAGCTTTTCCAGCTTCCCAAATTTCCCGAGCTTCCCAGTGGATCCTTTTCCTTCCGGGAGCTGGAATTCCCTGAGTTTGTTTCCCCAAAGTAGACGGGATTTGACTGGAAAAAGCTGTGGGAAATTATCTATTTTATTATTTGATTTTATTTTATTTCTAATATATTTTGTTTTATATTTTATTTTACTTTATTTTATTTTATTTTATTTTTATTATATTTTATTTTATTTTTTATTTTATTTTTATTTTATTTTATTTTATTTTACTTTATTTTATTTTATTTTACTTTATTTTTAATATATTTTATTTTTAATATATTTTATTTTTAATATATTTTATTTTATTTATTTTATTTTATTTTATTAATCTCATTTAATTTCATTTCATTTTCATTTCATTTTCATTTCATTATTTGATCTTACCATGTTTTACTTTATTATTATTATTATTATTATTATTATTATTATTATTATTATTATTTCATGTTATTATTTCATTTGATGCCTCTCCCGGCTCCTTTCCCACCCTGAGCTGAAATTCCCGATCCTTCTTTTCCAGACCCGTCGGGATCTGACCCCTGAGGGCTCCGGAGCCGCATCCTGACCCCAAAAACCCCAAAAACCCCAAAACCCACGGGAAAAGCTCAGTCCCGTTTCTATGCCTCCGGATTTCTCCTCCCGTCCCACGGAATTCCCGAGGGAAATTCCCCAATTCCCGGCTGGAATGTGATGGGGAGGAGGAGGAGGAGCATCCGCACGGGCCTCGCTGGGAGCCGGGGACGGGAACCCCAAATCCGGGGACGGGAACCCCAAATCCGGGGACTTCTCCTGCTGAGGTGACCCCAAAACACCGGGATCGGCTTCTCCTGAGGTGTCCCCAAAACACTGGGACCAGCTCGGATGTGACACTTTGGATCTGTCCCCAGGATCCCTTTAGAGCTGTCTCTGGGGTCCCTTTGGGATTGTCCCCAAGTCCCCGGGATCCCTTTGGAATTGTCTCCAAACCCCAGGATCAGTTCAGAATTGTCCCAGGGATCCCTTTGGAATTGTCCCCAGGATCCCTTTGGGATTGTCCCCAAGTCCCCAGGATCCCTTTGGATCTGTCCCTGGGATCCCTTTGGGATTGTCCCCAAAACCCCGGGATCCCTTTGGAATTGTCCCTGGGATCCCTTTGGGATTGTCCCCAAATCCCCAGGGTCCCTTTGCTGCTGTCCCCGGGATCCCTTTGGATCTGTCCCTGGGATCCCTTTGGGATTGTCCCCAAAACCCCGGGATCCCTTTGGAATTGTCCCTGGAATCCCTTTGGGATTGTCCCCAAATCCCCAGGGTCCCTTTGCTGCTGTCCCCAGGATCCCTTTAGGGCCGTCTCTGGGATCCCTTTGGGATTGTCCCCGGGATCCCTTTGGAATTGTCCCTGGGATCCCTTTGGGATTGTCCCCGGGATCCCTTTGGAATTGTCCCTGGGATCCCTTTGGATCTGTCCCCGAGGTCACTCTGCCTCTGTCCCCCGTCCCTCTGACGATGATGCTGAACTCTGAGCCCCCGTCCCTCTCCATCCCCTCATCCCACCCCGACCCCGCTCCCTCCCCGGCTGCCGCCGCCGGTTCTGGTGCCGGTTCTGGTGCCGGTACCGGTTCCTCTGCGGAGCCCCTGAGCCGCGTGGAGCCCCTGACTCGCGTGGAGCCCCTGACTCGCGAGGAGCGGCGGCGCCGGCGCCGGGCCACGGCCAAGTACCGCACGGCGCACGCCACCCGCGAGCGCATCCGCGTCGAGGCCTTCAACGTGGCCTTCGCCGAGCTGCGGCGCCTGCTGCCCACGCTGCCCCCCGACAAGAAACTGTCCAAGATCGAGATCCTGCGCCTGGCCATCTGCTACATCTCCTACCTGAACCACGTCCTGGACGTGTGACACGTCCGTGTGTCCGTCCCTGGGTCCGTGTGTCCATCTGTCCATCCGTGTGTCCATCCCTGCTGCCCACGCTGCCCCCCGACAAGAAACTGTCCAAGATGGAGATCCTGCGCCTGGCCATCTGCTACATCTCCTACCTGAACCACGTCCTGGACGTGTGACACGTCCGTGTGTCCGTCCCTGGGTCCGTGTGTCCATCTGTCCATCCGTGTGTCCATCCCTGCTGCCCACGCTGCCCCCCGACAAGAAACCGTCCAAGATCGAGATCCTGCGCCTGGCCATCTGCTACATCTCCTACCTGAACCACATCCTGGACGTGTGACACGTCTGTCTGTCCATCCATGTGTCCGTCCCTGGGTCCGTGTGTCCATCTGTCCATCCGTGTGTCCATCCCTGCTGCCCACGCTGCCGTCCGACAAGAAACTGTCCAAGATGGAGATCCTGCGCCTGGCCATCTGCTACATCTCCTACCGGAACCACGTCCTGGATGTCTGAGGTGTCCGTCTGTCCATCTGTCCGTCCCTGGGTCCGTGTGTCTGTCCCTGCTGCCCCCGTCCAGGATCGAGATCATGCACCTGGCCAACCACGTCCTGGATGTGTGCGGTGTCCGTGTGTCCATCCATGTGTCCATCTGTCCATCCCCGTGTCCGTCCATCTGGCCATCTGCTCCATCTCCTACCTGAACCGCGTCCTGGATGTGTGACACGTCTGTCTGTCTGTCTGTCTGTGTGTCCACCTGGCCATCTCCTACCTGAACCACGTCCTGGACGTCTGTGTGTCCATCCCCGTGTCCGTCTGTCCATCCCTGTGTCCATCCCTCTGTCCATCCGGCCATCTGCTACATCTCCTACCCGAACCACGTCCTGGACACGTGACATGTCCGTGCGTCCCTGTGTTCGTCCCTGTGTCCGTCCCTGTGTCCGTCTCTGTGTCCGTCCCTGTGTCCGTCCGTCTGTCCGTGTGCCCGCCCTGCCCCTCCCACCCCCAGCCCCGCTCCCGGGGCTTTGGAGCAGCAATTCCAGAGGAACTGGAGCAGCAATTCCGGAGGGATGGAGGAGCCAATCCCGGAGATTTGGGACTGCAAATCCCGAAAGGTTGGAGCAGCAAAACCCTGAAATTTGGAAGAGCAAATCCCAGAGGGTGGAGCCGCAATTCCCAAGGGTTTGGAGCAGCAATTCCTGAGGAACTGGAGCAGCAACTCCCAGAGGGATGGAGCCGAAATTCACAGAGGAACGGAGCCGCAAATCCCAGAGAGCTGGGACAGCAAATCCCAAAAGGTTGGAGCCAGAATTCCCGTAGAAACTGGAAACAGAATTCCCAAAGGAACTGGAGCAGGAATTCCCAGAGGAATTGGAGCTGGAATTCCCAAAGGAACTGGAGCTGGAATTCCGAGAGGAACTGGAACAGGAATTCCCAGAGGAACTGGAGCTGGAATTCCTGGGCCTGGCTCCCCCTTTTCCCCCCAAACCCTTCCCTCCCCCCGTCCCTGTGCCATGAGGATATTTATGGAATTAATTTATTTATTGAGAATTATTATTATTATTTATTATTATCATTATTTAATATTAATATTATTATTATTATTAACTTATCCACTGTGTCCCTGTGCACTTTTGGGGGGAGAAGGAAAAGGCTCTGTCCCCATACCCAGACCCTTTTTGGTTTTCCCCATTCCCAATCCCCTTTAGGGTCAGTTTTCCCCATTCCCAAACCCTTTTAGGTTTTCCCATTCCCAATCCCCTTTAGGGTCGGTTTCCCCATTCCCAAACTGTTTTAGGGTCAGTTTCCCCATTCCCAATCCCCTTTAGGTTTTCCCTATTCCAAATCCCCTTTAGGGCCAGTTTTCCCTATTCCCAAACCTTTTTAGTTTTTCCCCAATCCCTTTTAGGATCAGTTTTCCCTATTCCCAATCCCTTTTAGGATCAGTTTTTCCTATTCCCAAGCCCTTTTTAGGTTTTCCCCATTCCCAATCCCCTTCAGGGCCATTTTTCCCATCCTGGCAGATCCCAAACCCCTTTGGGGTCGGTTTTCCCCACTCCAAATCCTTTTTAGAATCAATTTTTCCTATTCCCAAACCCTTTTAGGTTTTCCCCAATCCAAATCCCCTTTAGGGCCATTTTTTCCCATCCTGCAGCTCCCAATTCCCTTTAGGGCCAGTTTTCCCTATTCCCAAACCCTTTTTAGGTTTTCCCCAATCCCTTTTAGGATCAGTTTTCCCCATTCCCAATCCCCTTTTAGGATCAGTTTTCCCTATTCCCAAACCCTTTTTAGGTTTTCCCCAATTCCTTTTAGGATCAGTTTTCCCTATTCCCAAACCCTTTTTAGGTTTTCCCCAATCCGTTTTAGGATCAGTTTTCCCCATTCCCAAACCCTTTTTAGGTTTTCCCCATTCCCAATCCCCTTTTAGGATCAGTTTTTCCCATTCCCAAACCCCTTTTAGGTTTTCCCCATTCCCAATCCCCTTCAGGGCCGTTTTTCCCATCCCGGCAGATCCCAAACCCCTCTGGGGCCCCGGCCCCATCTGGCCCCATTGTCCCGCTCACAATGGGAACTCTGGGCTCTCATTGAGATTCCGGCCCGACAGATTGGGAATTCCGGCCCTTTGTCCCGGCCTCTCCCAGCCCTTCCCGGCACAATTCCCATTTTTATCCTCTATTCCCATTTCCCCCATTCTCATTTTTCCCCATTCCCATTTTTCCCTCTGTTCACTTTTCTCCCCCCATTCCCATTTTTCCCCATTCTCTTTTTTTCCCTTATTTCCATTTTCCCCATTCTCATTTTTCCCCTATTTCCATTTTCCCTCTATTTCCCATTTCCCCCCCTGTTTCCCATTTTTCTCCTCTTCCTATTTTTCCCCATTCCCATTTTCCCCCATTCCCATTTTTCCCCCCTATTTCCCTTTTTCCTCCCATTCCCATTTTCCCCATTCCCATTTTTCTATTATTCCCATTTCGCCCCCATTCTCATTCTTTTCCCTATTCCCATTTCCCCCATTCCCATTTTTTACCAAATTCCCATTTTCCCCCATTCCAATTTTCCTCCTATTCCCATTTCCCCCCCATTCCCCTTTTCCCCCCATTCCCATTTTTCCCAATTCCCATTTATTCCCCAAATTCCCATTTTTCCCCATTCCCATTCTTTCCCCGATTCCTATTTTTTTTCCCAATTCCCATTTATTCCCCAAATTCCCATTTTTCCCCTATTTCCATCCCTTCCCGTCCTCTCTCCATCCCTCTGGAAAATCCCATCAATCCCATTCCTGGTCAAAATCCACCCGGATTTGGGGATAAAAATCAGGGAATTGCTCCTGGGTGTCCCCAGTGTGTCCCCAATGTCCCCTGGGATTGTCCCCCTGTCCCCCCTGTGGTGTCCCCAATGTCCCCTTGGGTGTCCCAATGTCCCCAATGTCCCCAATGTCCCCTTGGGTGTCCCCCTGTCCCCCCTGTGGTGTCCCCAATGTCCCCTTGGGTGTCCCAATGTCCCCAGTGTCCCCAATGGCCGCCGGGGCAGCAGCGCCCCCTGCGGGGCCACTCCAGCTCTGCCACCCCCCCGATTTGGGGACATCGCCCCCCTGTCACCTCCCCTTAATTTGGGGACATTGCCCCCTCAATTTGGAAACCCTAAACCCCTTCAGGGCCGTGTCCCCAAACCCCTTTGGGGCTCATTGTCCCCAAACCCCTTTGGGGTTCATTGTCCCCAAACCCTTTTAGGGCTCATTGTCCCCAAACCCCTTTGGGGCTCATTGTCCCCAAACCCCTTTGGGGTTCATTGTCCCCAAACCCTTCAGGGCTCATTGTCCCCAGACCCCTTTGGGGTTCATTGTCCCCAAACCCTTTTAGGGCTCATTGTCCCCAAACCCCTTTGGGGTTCATTGTCCCCAACCCCTTCAAGGCTCATTGTCCCCAGTCCCTTTGGGGCCGTGTCCCCTCCCGCAGCCCTCGAGGGGAGGGGGCGGCCCCACAAAGGCCGGGGTGGGGCCGAGCGCCCCCTCCCAGCTGCCGCAGCCCCATCTGGCCGGGAACGACCCCCGGCCCCATAAATCATCCCGGGGAACGACCCCGGCCCCATAAATCATCTCCGAGCGGGGCGGGAGCGCCCCGGGGCAGCTGCGGGGGCGGCCCTGGAACCCCCCTGGCACAAACCCCACAACAATGGGGTCACCAGGGACCCCCCCACACAACAATGGGGTCACCAGGGACCCCCACACACAACAATGGGGGCGCCAGGAGCGGGGTTTTGGGCTTGGGGTCGCAGCTCGGGGTGGGCCTGGTGGTTCCGCTCATTAGGGCGTGAAATAATGGGGTGGGGGGCGCTGAGATTATCCTCCCCCATAATTCCCCCCTAATCTCCCTGCCCCATAGCCCCCAGCCCCAAAATCCCCTCGCCCCAAATCCCCACAAAATCCCGATCTCCCCTCGCCCCAAATCCCCCCAAAATCCCCCCCAAATCCCCCCGCCCCAAATCCCCCCAAATTCCCCCCAAATTCCCGCTCTCCCCTCGCCCCCCGCCCCAATCCCCTCCCGGCCCCGCCTCCCCATTGAGCCCCACACACGCATTTCAATCCCACCAATGGCAGCGGGGCTCTCTGCGCCCACCTCACGCCATTGGCCAGCGCCGCGGGGGGCGTGGCCAGCGCGTTCCCACCCTCGCCCATTGAGCGCTCGGCTGTTCCGGGCAGCGGCCGCGCCCCCCCCCCCCCCCGCGCTCCGCGGGCTTTGGGGACCCCCGGGTGGTTTTGGGGGGCTCGGGGGGATTTGGGGTCGCTCCCGTTGGGGAAAAGGAAGGTGCTGGAGCCCCCCGTGTGCCCCCAGCGACCCCTGTTGCCTCGGGGGGTTCTGCTGGCCCTGAGCCCCCCAAAAATCCCGGCTCTGCGGCAGGCCGGGGGTCCCCAGGTGTGACCTCAGGTGTGTCCCCAGGTGTGACCCCAGGTGTGTCCCGACCACCCCCATATCCGCAGACGTGGGGCTGGGGTCTTCCAGCACCCCGGAACCGCTGGGGCTGAGGGTCGGGGGTGGCCCCAAACGCGGGGGGCTCGGCCGGACCCCCCCCCCGAGGACACCCCAAACCCTGAGGGGGGCTCGGGCGGACCCAGGACCCCAAATCCCGGTTTTTTTGGGGTGTTTATGGGGTTCAGAATCCAAAACAAGTTGGGAGCAGCGGGGCTGTGCCCCCCCTGTGGGCTGAGACCCCTTTGGGGCAATTTTGGGGGCGTTCAGACCCCTTTGGGGACAATTTTGGGGTGCGGAGACCGCTTGGGGGAGCTCCGAGCGGGGAGGACACGAGGTGGGGGCTCAACCCTCGTTGCCCCCTCCCTAAAACCGGGGATTCTTCTCCAAAAACGCCGCCCCCTCCCCAAAAACTGGGGAACCCTCCTCAAGAAACGGGGAACCCTCCTCAAAAAACGGGGAACCCTCCTCAAAAAACGCCCCCTCCCCCAAAACACCGCATCCTCACCCCAAATCCCCCCGGCCTGGGGGGGTCCCTGGGTGTTCGGGGAGGGGTCCCCAATATGGGGAGGGGTCCGCGGGTGTCCCCCCGCCCCGAACAATGGCCGGGAGCGCGCAGCAGCGCAGACAATGGGGCGGGCGCGGGGGCGCTCCGGGGGGAGCCGGGCTTTCCTCCGCCCCCTCCTGCCCTTCCTCCTCCTCCTCCTCCTCCTCCTCCTCCTCCTCCTCCTCCTCCTCCTCCTCCTCCTCCTCCTCCGCCGCCGGCTCCGGGTGCGGGGGGGACGCGCACAAAGGTGCGGGGCGATGGTGAGTGGGGGGCGATGGTGAGTGGGGGGTCCCGGGGGGGTCCCGGGGGGATCCGGGGCTGCCGAAGCGGCCCTGGGGCCGGGCGGGGAGCGGGGCCGGGCCGGGGCCGCGCTCGGTGCGGGAAGGGCCCCGCCGGCCGCGGCTTTTCCTGCGCTCCGGCGGCGGCGGCTGCGGGAGCCGCGATTGGGGAGGGGGCGATGGGACCCCCCGGGAACCCCCTCGGGGCGCGGTGCGACCCCCGGGACCCCCGGGACGTGCCCCGGGCTGCGGCGGGGGTGGCACGGCGGCCTCGGGGCGCTTTGTGCCCATCGCGGGGGCACCTGCGGGGCGTCCCCGGGGTGTCCCCAAGGTGTGCCCGGTGTCCCCCTCATGGCCTGCGCGGTGTCCCCGGTGTCCCCATCACCCTCGGGGTGTCCCCCGGTGTCCCCCCGTCACACTCGGGGTGTCCCTGGGGTGTCCCCCCTGCTGTCCCCCCGTGTCCCCACTGTCTCCCCCGGTGTCCCCACGCCCTGCCCGGTGCCCGGGGCTCCCTGTGCCGGGCGTGCCCGGTGCCCCCCGGCTCCGAGACAGCCCCGGCCGGATCCCGAGCCGCTTCCCGGAGATCCCGAGCCGGTTCCCGGAGATCCCGAGCCGGTTCTGGGATCCCGAGCCGGTTCCTGGATCCCGAGCCGGTTCTGGGATCCCGAGCCGGTTCTGGGATCCCGAGCCCGTTCCTGGATCCCGAGCCGGTTCCCGGAGATCCCGAGCCGGTTCCTGGATCCCGAGCTGGTTCTGGGATCCCGAGCCGGTTCTGGGATCCCGAGCCGGTTCCCGGAGATCCCGAGCCGGTTCTGGGATCCCGAGCCGGTTCCCGGAGATCCCGAGCCGGTTCTGGGATCCCGAGCCGGTTCCGGGATCCCGAGCCGGTTCCCGGAGATCCCGAGCCGGTTCCTGGATCCCGAGCCGGTTCCCAGAGATCCCGAGCCGGTTCTGGGATCCCAAGCCGGTTCTGGGATCCCGAGCCGGTTCCTGGATCCCGAGCCGGCTCCCGGAGATCCCGAGCCGGTTCTGGGATCCCGAGCCGGTTCCTGGATCCCGAGCTGGTTCCCGGAGATCCCGAGCCGGTTCTGGGATCCCGAGCCGGCTCCCGGAGATCCCGAGCCGGTTCCTGGATCCCGAGTCGGTTCTGGGATCCCGAGCCGGTTCCTGGATCCCGAGCCGGCTCCCGGAGATCCCGAGCCGGTTCTGGGATCCCGAGCCGGTTCCTGGATCCCGAGCCGGTTCTGGGATCCCGAGCCGGTTCTGGCAGAGCCGCCCTGGATCCCTGACCCGGTTCCCCGAGCCGGTTCCCGGTTCCCGAGCCGGTCCCGGATCCCAGCCTGGGATGTTTTGTTGTTTTTCCTTCGGGATTCTCTTCCTTCCCCCCGCGGGCGGAGGTGAAAACGCAACAAAACAACGAAAAAGAAATTAAAACAACAACAACAAAAAGAGGAGATTTCGGGAAAATTCAAATCTCCTCCTGGAGGAGCCCCCGGCAGAAATCCGAGCCTGGGGCCGGGACCCAGACGGGACCCCGAGGATTTTCCCGGCGCTTTGTGAAGCTCGGATGATTTAATTAATGAGCAATTAGCAATTAGCGGGCGGCGGGCTCGAGGTGCCCCCGTGTCCCCAATTCCAGAGGGGTCGGGGACAATCCCGGCCCTCCCATGGGAGCGATCCCACGGCAGGAAGGAATTCCCGGTTTTCAGACAATGGGGCCGGAGGGAGCAGCCCCGGATCCGGCTCGGTTCGGGATTCGGGATGAGATTCCCGAGAGGTTTTTATGGATTCATTGTCCAGGGCCGGGATGCCGAGGCCTGGGAAGGGAATTTGGGAATTCCCGAATTCGGAATTCCTGCCCAAGCCGAGGAGGTTCGGAATCCCTGGATGTGATGGGAACGTCGCGGCGCTCCCGGATCCCGCTGGATCCCGACCCTGCTGCCGCTTTTCTGGGATCTGGGACGTGGGAAATGGAACTGGGGAGATCCCAAAGCATCGGGAGCTGCTGGAGCAGAATTCTCATGGATCCAAACCGAAATCCTGGGAGATCCCGGCGTCCTTTGGGGGCAGGAATTGGGGTTTTGGGGTTTTTCCCGAAGAAAACGTCGGAATTCCCGGCGAGGACGTGGATTTATGGGATGGTCCTTCCCAAATCCCACGGAGCCGCCTGGAAGCGGATTTGGGATTGTTGGAAAGATGAGATTTGGGATTTCTCCAGGGAATTCTGAGCGTTCTCCGTGAATTTGGGATTTCTCCAGGGAATCCTGAGCGTTCCCCGGGAATTTGGGATTTCTCCAGGGAATTCTGAGCAATTCTCCGGGAATTTGGGATTGGGGAATTTAGGGAAGGGATGGGGTGATGGGATTTGGGATTTCTGCAGGGAATCCTGAGCAATTTCCCAGGAATTGGGATGGGGGATTTAGGGATGTGGGGTGGGAATTCCAGAATCCTGGAAATTTTTTGCTGGGAATTTGGGAGAATCCTGAGGCGGATTTGGGATCCGATCCCAGGGAATGGGGGCAGGACAAGAGGGAACGGCCTCGAGCTGTGCCAGGGCTGGAAATTTGGGATGGTTTTTCCATGGGAAAAGGGTCGGGAAGGGGCTCAGGTGGGGCTGGATCCCCATCCCCGCAGGGAATCCCTGGAATTCGGATTTGATCCATCCCAGCTCGGACTCGGTGACCTCGGAGATCTTTCCCGGGATTTTCTGGAATTCCCACCCCCATCATTCCCAGCCCTCCCCAGTTCCTCCAGGACGGGAATCCCGGATCCTTCACCCAACGGATTCTCCCTCTCCAAGTGGGATTTTTCCCAGGAAAATTCATTCCCAGCATTCCCAGAACCCCGGATCAGGAAGGAGCCGATTTTCCGCTTGGAATTCTCCCTCTGGAGCCGTCGGGAAGAGGCTTTTTCATCAGGAAACGCTTTGGATCTATTTGGTTTTATTTTTAATTTGATTTTCGCTCTTTTGGGGAACATTTGAATCCCAAACGTTGGATTTGAGGCTCCAGGACTTTGATCCCCGGAAAAATTCCAGCCTGGGCTTGAAGGCGTCGGGAATGGCGAAGCCTCCCCGGGCCTGGGGGGGTTTTTTGGGGAGCTTTGATCGTCCCGGGATTAAAAAATGGGAATTTTCCTCCTCCTCCTCCTCTTTTGCATCCGGCTCTGGCTCCCGGCGTCTCCCAGAGCCCGGGAATCCATTCCCGGCATCTCCAGGGCTGTGGAACCGGCTCTGCTGGAAAAGATTCCAAGAAAAATCCCTTTTTTGTTGTTTTTCACTGCTGGAACGGGAGGATGAGGAGCTCCAGGATCCCGGATTCCTGCTGGAATTCCCAAATTCCCTTTGGGATGGGGACGATACCTGTCAAACCCGTGGACTCCTGGAAAATCCCGAATTTATTTTGGCTGAATCCACAGGCTGGGGACAAGAGACCTCGGAACAGCTGGAAAATCCCGGGATTCATGGAAAACCCCAGGATTCATGGGAAACCCCAGGATCTCTGGAAAACCCCAAGTTCACTTCAGCTCGAGACACTGGGATTTCTGGAAAACTCAGGGATCCCTGGAAAACCCCAGGAATTCTGGAAAACCCCAGGAATTCTGAAAAAAACCAGGATTTCTGGAAAATGCCAAGTTCACTTCGGCCGCAGACACCGGGATTTTGGGAAAACTCAGGGATTCCTGGAAAATCGCAAATCTATCCCGGCCAATTATCCAGAAGGACAATTCCCAAAAATTTTGGGATGCCTGGGGTGGGGGAGATGTCCAATCGCTTTTCTATGGTGCTCCCAAGGAATTCCCGAGCAGCGGGATCCGGGAATTGGTGGGATTGAGGAATTGGCGGGATTGGGAATTGGCAGGATTTGGAAATTTGTGCAATTTGAAAATTGGCAGAATTGGGGAATTGGCGGGATTTGAAAATTGATGGGATTGAAAATTGGCGGGATTGGAAATTGGTGGGATTTGAAAATTGGCGGGACTCGAAAATTGGCAGGATTGGGGAATTTGGGAATTTACAGGATTGGGGAATTGGCGAGATTGGGAATTGGCAGGAGTTGGAAATTTGTGGGATTGGGGAATTGGCGGGATTTGGTAATTTGCAGGATTTGAAAATCGGCAAGAGCTGGAAATTGACGGGATTTGAAAATTGGCGGGATTGGGTAATTTGGGAATTCAGGATATAGGAATTTTGGAATTTTGGCATTTTAGAATTCAGGATTTAGGAATTCAGGAATTTTGGAATTCGGGAATTTGGGAATTTTGGAATTCGGGAATTTGGGAATTTTGGAATTCGGGATTTTGGGAATTGCTCCCGAATTCCCGTTGTTTGTCCCCGCAGCTCCAGGGCGGCCCCCCCGTGCCCGTGCCGTGAGCAGCCCCCCATGCCCGGCCCGTGGTCCATGCCGGCCCCTCCGGAGGCTCCGGACGCCCCAAAGGCCTCGGAGAGCGCCGGGACGGAGCCGCCGCCGCCGGAGCCGCCCGGTGAGTGAGCCCGGGGACACTGGGGGGACTGGGAGGGGAGCCGGGCACCACTGGGGATACTGGGGGTACTGGGGATACTGGGACAGGATCCACCCCATCGCTGGGGGGACTGGGGATACTGGGAATACTGGGATGGGATCCGGCCATTACTGGGGATACTGGGACAGGATCCAGGCACTACTGCGGATACTGGGAGGGGAGCCGGGCACCACTGGGGATACTGGGATGGGAGCCGGCCAATACTGGGGATACTGGGGATACTGGGATGGGAGCCAGGCATTACTGGGGGTACTGGGAATACTGGGGAGACTGGGATGGGATCTGGCCCTTACTGGGGATACTGGGGTGGGATCCAGCCATTACTGGGGATACTGGGGATACTGGGATGGGATCCAGCCAATACTGGGGGGACTGGGGATACTGGGAGGTGAGCCAGGCATTACTGGGCATACTGGGATGGGATCCAGGCATCACTGGGGGTACTGGGGATACTGGGATGGGATCCAGCCACTACTGGGGGGACTGGAGATACTGGGATGGGATCCAGGCCTTACTGGGGTTACTGGGTTATGGGACATCCTGGGACAGGATCCAGCCATTACTGGGGAGCCCTTATTGGTGTTACTGGGGGGACTGGGAGCCTAGGATCCAACCCTTACTGGGGTTACTGGGACAGGATCCAGCCATTACTAGAGGGACTGGGACATACTGGGATCGGATCCATCCGTTATTGGGGTTACTGGGAGCCTGGGATCCAGCCCTTACTGGGGTTACTGGGGAGCCCTTACTGGGGTTACTGGGGGAACTGGAAGCCTGGGATCCAGCCCTTACTGGTGTAACTGGGACATACTGGCGCAGGATCCAGCCCTTACTGGTACATACTGGGGCAGGATCCACCCCATTACTGGGACATACTGGGGCAGGATCCAGCCCTTACTGGTACATACTGGGGCAGGATCCAGCCCTTACTGGGCTTACTGGGCCATTCTGGGACCCCCAGCGTCTCCCGGCCCCGTTCCCGTCTCCCGGGCGACGGCGGCCCGCGGGAACGGCCTCGGTTTCCATGGAGATCCGTGCGGGATCATCCGGAATCCCGGACAAAGGAATTCCCCCCTTCCCCCTTTGCGCCTCCCTGACCCCTTTCCCCCTTTCCCGGGGCCTTGGGAAAGGGGCCCGAGGGGGTTTTGGGGTGGATTCGGTGGGAACGGGATTTCCATGGAAACCCGGGAGGCTGGGACGGCTCCCAGAGGCAGCCGGGGCCTCCCGGACTGCGGGGTTGGGGCGCCCAGATTCCCCCAAAACCCTGGGGAAAGGTTTGGCAGGATCATCCCGAGGGAATCCCAAATTCCCAGATTCCCAAGGCGGGGACGCAGCCCCAGATCCCAAGTCCCTTTTCCCCTGCCCATCCCAAATTCCCTCTCCCTGCTCACCCCAAATTCCCTCTCCCTCCTGACCCCAAATCCCCTTTCCCTGCCCCATTTCCCACCTGGGAAAGGGATGCAGGGCCAGGAGGGGGCTCTGGGCCATCCTGGTCCATCCTGGTCCATCCTGCACCATCCTGGGCCGTACTGGACCATCCTGGGCCATCCTGGGCCATCCTGGGCCATCCTGCACCATCCTGGGCCGTCCTGGGCCGTACTGGTCCATCCTGGGCTGTCCTGGGCCATTCTGGACCATACTGGTCTGTACTGGGCCACACTGGACCATCCTCGTCCATCCTGGGCCATCCTGGGGCCATCCTCGTCCATCCTGGGCCATCCTGGGCCATACTGGGCCAGCCCCAGTGACACTCTCCATGTGTCCCTGCAGGTGGGCGCGTCCTTTTCTCCTGAGCGAGGCCACCCCAAGGTGACAAAATTGAGCCCCTCAAGGTGACGGTCGATCTCCTGAAGGTGCCCTGGGCCTGAAGAAGCCCCCGCTGAAGGAGGCCCTGGCCGCCCTCCCGGGGAAGCCCAAAGCCCAAATCCTGGAGCGGCACAAGGCCCGGCGCTGCGACGCCATGGACAACGAGTCCCAGTACTCCGGGTACTCCTACAAATCCGGCCACTCCCGCAGCTCCCGCAAGCACAGGTGAGGGACCCGCGCCCCTGTCCCCTCCCTTGGCGGGTGTCCCCATGACCCCAATCCCGAGGGATGTCCCAGTCCCACTTTCCCCTCTTTTTCCCCCATTTTTCTTGCTTTTCCCCCATTTTCTCCCATTTTTCCTTCTTTTTTCCTTCTTTTTCCCCCATTTTTCCTGTCTTTTTTCCCCACTTTTTTCTGCTTTTTTCCCCCATTTTCCCTGCTTTTTTCCCCATCTTCCCAACATTTTCTCCCCATTTTTCCTGCTTTTATTCCCCATTTTCCCACTTTTTCCCCCATTTTTCCTGCTTTCCCCCCATTTTTCCTGCTTTTTTCCCCGTCTTTCCCCCATTTTTCCTGCTATTTTTCCCCATTTTTCCTTCCTTTTTCCTTCCTTTTTCCTTCCGTTTTCCTTCCTTTTTCCTTCCTTTTTTCTTCTCTTTTCCCACTTTTTTCCCCCATTTTTCCTGCTTTTTTCCCCCATTTTTCCCCTGTTTGTCCCCCATTTTTCCTTCTTTTTTCCTTATTTTCCCCCCATTTTTCAATCATTTTCCCCCCATTTTTCCCACATTTTTCCCACATTTTTTTTGCTTTTTTCCCATTTTTCCCCGCTTTCCCCAGGGATCGGCGGGAGCGGCACCGCTCCAAGAGCCGGGACGGGACGCGTGGGGACAAATCGGTGACGATCCAAGCGCCGGGGGAGCCTCTGCTGGACAACGAATCCACGCGGGGCGACGAGAGGGTGAGCGCGGGGGGGGGACACAGGGCCGGAGCCCCCCGAGGGATGAAGGGATGAGGGAATGCTTCCCGTTGGAATTTTTCCCGATGGAATTTTCCCCGTCGGAATTCCTCCCGGCGGGATTTCCCGGCCGAGCGGTCCGGCCGGTCGGGCCGGTCCTGTGGGGAGAACGAGAAAATGAGAAAGTGAAAAGGAGACGCGGCGGCGGCGCCAGGGCTGGAAAACGCCCCCGGGATCTGATCCCCAATGAACCCAAACTTTGAGGATTTGCCCCAAATTCCCCCCTGGATGGGGCAGGGGAGGCTGCCCTGCCCGTGGTGCCCCTCATTCCCAAATTCTGGAATTTCTCCAGCTCGATCCCGGCCTTTCATCCTCTCCCAATCCGCCCACGCCGGCGGCTCTGGCGCTTTTCATGTTCCCTCTGCGGCGCCTTTTCCTGGGAATGGGGATTTTCCTGAGAATGGGGGATTTTCCTGGGAATGGGGCTTTTCCTGAGAATGGGGGATTTTCCTAGGAACGGGGGCTTTTCCTGGGAATGGGGCTCCCGGAGCTGCCCTGGAGCGTCCCAGGCTTCGCTTTGCCCCTTGGAACAAAATCCATGGAACCCTGGAATTGCTTGGATGGGGATCATCCCACGGGCAGGGACGCCTCCCCACCATCCCAGGGCGCTCCGGCCTGGAATTGGGGCTGGAATTTTCCAGCGATCCATGGAGAAACAGGAATTGGGCTGGAATTGGACTGGAATTTTCCAGGGGTCCATGGAAAAACAAGGAGGAATCTCCCGGTTTTCCAGCAGGAATCTGTGGGGAAAATTCCTACAGGGAAAACAAAAAAAACCCCAAATTCCAGGAATGTCCGAACGCCCAAGCGCCCAAAACCAGGATGAGGGAAAGACACACAGACAGGGCTGGGAGAAGGAATCCAGCTGGGAAGGAATCCAGGAATTTTGGCACCTCTCTGGCTGGGAGAGGGGGTTCTGGAGCGGGGAAGGGCCTGTCTGGAGCCATTCCCAAAAATTCCTGAAAATTTCCAACGATTCCTGACCCTTCCAAGCGTTCCCAAGGATTCCCAAGCATTCCCAGCCTACCCGGCGCGGGCAGCGCTGCGGGGGCGTGCCGGGCGTGTTCCTGCTGGTCCTGCCAGCCAGGAAGGTTGGCCAGGAAATCCGGGAGCTTCCCGATCCCAGAGCTGCTCCTGCCGGAGCTTTCCCGATCCCAAAGCTGCTCCTGGCGGAGCTGGAGCTTCCCCAGAGGGAGAATTCCCAGCGGAATTCCCGGCGGAATTCCCAGGCCCGGGCTGAGGTTCCTCCACCCTGAGGAGGGCGATGGCTCCGGGCAGCGCTCCCGGCGTGGAGGTGGGATGGGGGTGTGGAGAACAGGGAATGCTCCTCTGGGATTGAGGGAATTCGGGAACCAACCCTTGGAATGTGCCCTGTCACCTCGCCAGGGTGGCATTTCCTGGAGATGTGGTGGGTGGGAGGTCCTGGAGGTCAGGTGGGACACGGAGCCACCCCTGGAAATGTCCCCTGCTCTGGGTGGTCAGTGGGAGGTCCTGGAGGTGAGGTGACCACCTGGGACAGGTAGGACCCCTTGGAATGTCCCTGTCACCTCCCCAGGATGACAATGGGGACACTCTTGGTTTGATGGTGCAAAGGATGGGAGGTCTTGAAGATGAGGTGGGACAGGTGGAACACCTCAAAATGTCCCCTGCTCAGGATGACACCTGGCTGGTCAGAGGGCGGTCCTGGAGGTGAGGTGCCCACCTGGGACAGGTGGGACATGAAGCCACCCCTCGAAACATCCCCTGTCCCCTCCCCAGGACGACAACTGGGGCGAGACCACCACGGTGGTGACGGGCACGTCGGAGCACAGCATCTCCCACGATGACCTCACGCGCATCACCAAGGACATGGAGGACAGCGCCCACCTGGACTGCTCCCGCCACCTGGGCGTGGCCCTGGGCGCGGCCCTGGCGCTCCTGGCCTTCCTCACGCCCTTGGCCTTCCTCCTCCTCCCGCAGCTGCTGTGGCGGGAGGAGCTGGAGCCCTGCGGGACGCCCTGCGAGGGGCTCTTCATCTCGGTGGCCTTCAAGCTCCTCATCCTCCTGCTGGGCAGCTGGGCCCTGTTCTTCCGCCGCCCCAAAGCCTTCTTCCCGCGCGTCTTCGTCTTCCGCGCGCTCCTCATGGTGCTGGTGTTCCTGCTGGTGGTGTCCTACTGGCTCTTCTACGGCGTGCGGATCCTGGACTCGCGGGACCGCAACTACCGCGGCGTGGTGCAGTTCGCCGTGTCGCTGGTGGACGCGCTGCTCTTCGTGCACTACCTGGCCGTGGTGCTGCTGGAGCTGCGGCAGCTGCAGCCGCAGTTCACGCTCAAGGCCGTGCGCTCGGCCGACGGCGCCAGCCGCTTCTACAACGTCGGCCACCTCAGGTGGGGACGGCACCGGTGGATGTTCTCGTGGTGGGAATGGGGATTTTTTAATGTGGGAAGGGTGGATGTTCTTGTGGTGGAAATGGGGATTTTGTAACGTGGGCTTGGGTGGATGTTCTCGTGGTTGGGAATGGGGATTTGTAACGTGGGCTTGGGTGGATGTTCTCGTGGTGGGAATGGGGATTTTTTAATGTGGGAAGGGTGGATGTTCTTGTGGTGGAAATGGGGATTTTGTAACGTGGGCTTGGGTGGATGTTCTCGTGGTGGGAATGGGGATTTTTTAATGTGGGAAAGGTGGTGAGATGTTCTGAGGGTGATCAGACTGGAGGAAAGGGAGATTTTGTGTTCCTCCAAGGGGGAATTTGGGATCTGATTGCAGGGAACGGGGTCACAGAATCCCAGAATCCCAGAATCCCAGAATCCCAATCCCATGATGGGAATGGGGATGTTGTAACGTGGGCTTGGGTGGATTTTCCTGCGGTGGGAATGGGGATTTTTTAATGTGGGAAAGGTGATGACTTCCCGGTCTGCAAGTGGAGATCTGGGGTTTTTGGAGGAGCTGAAGGTTGAATTGCGGTTTTGGGAGGGTTTTATTGGGTGGGTTTTGCCGTTTCTGGGGGGATCCGTGGCACTTCCAGTGTCCTTGGAGCAATCCTGGAGATGTTCTGAGAGGATGAAGGGGATCAGGCTGGAGGAAAGGGAGATTTTGGGTTCCTCCAAGGGGGGGATTTGGGATCTGATTGCAGGGAATGGGGTCAGAGAATCACGGAATCACATAATCGTGGAATCCAGAATCCCAGAATCCCAGAATCCCAATCCCATGATGGGAATGGGGATTTTGTAACGTGGGCTTGGGTGGATTTTCCTGCGGTGGAAATGGGGATTTTTTAATGTGGGAAGGGTGGATGTTCTCGCGGTGGGAATGGGGATTTTGTAACGTAGCAAAGGTGGATGTTCTCGTGGTGGGAGCTCTTTTCTCTGGGAATTGATGGAATCACGGAATGGTTTGGGTTGGAAGGACCTCACAGATCCATGGGCGGGGACACCTCCCACCATCCCAGGTGGTTCCAACCCGACCTTGGACATTCCAGGGATGGCACGTCCACGTTTTTGCCGGGAATTCCCTCCCAGCCCCTGCTGTCCCTCGGTGTGTGTCCCCCCCACGCGTTCCCGCTCTCCCCCTGCCCCACGTTCCCGATGTTCCCCCCGCAGCATCCAGCGAGCGGCCGTGTGGATCCTGGAGAATTACTACCACGACTTCCCGGTCTACAACCCCGCCCTGCTCAACCTCCCAAAATCCGTCCTCTCCAAGAAAATGTCCGGCTTTAAGGTCTATTCCCTCGGCGAGGGTGAGGTTCCATTTCCCCCTTTTCCCCCTTGGCTTCCCCTTCTCCTTCTCCTCCCGTTCCTCCATCCTCATCCTCGCGGTCGCTCTCGTGGACGTTTCTCCATCCCCGTCCTCGTGTTCCTCTCCGGAATTTTTTTGGAGGGAGCTCTGGGTGTTTCCTCCCTTCTTTTCCGGAATTTTTGGGGAACTCTGGGTTCTTCCTCTCTGGAATTTTTTGGAGGGAGCTCTGGGTGTTTCCTCCCTTCCTCTCTGGAATTTTTTGATGGGAGTTCCAGGGGTTTCCTCCCTTCCTCTCTGGAGTTTTTTGATGGGAGTTCCAGGGGTTTCCTCCCTTCCTCTCCACAATATTTTGGGGGGAGCTCTGGGTGCTTCCTCCCTTCCTCTCCGGAATTTTTTTGGGGACCTCTGGGCTCTTCCTCTCTGGAATTTTTTGGGGGGAGCTCCGGGCGCTTTTTCCGAGCTCACCCCCGCTCTGGATGGCTCCACCAACAGAGAATTCCACCAACAACTCCACGGGGCAGTCGCGGGCGGTGATTGCGGCGGCGGCGCGGCGGCGCGACAACAGCCACAACGAGTTCTACTACGAGGAGGCCGAGCACGAGCGCCGGGTGCGGAAACGCCGCGCCAGGTGAGGAAAAATCCACGGATTCCCCGCCTTGGGAATGCTGTGGTGGGTTCTTTCCAGGTTTTTCATGGATGGGGATGTTCCAATTGGTGATTCCAGATCAACCCAAGGGCAGCGGTTTGGAGGGATTGCCAACCGAGTTGGTTGAAACTTGGGTTCTTTCATCCGAGTGAATCCCAGCAGATCCAAGATTTCCGTCCTGGATCCATGGAGATTCCTATCCTAAATCCAAGGGAGTTTCGCATCCCAGATCCAAGGGATTTCCCATCCTAAATCCATGAGATTTCCCATCCCAAATCCAAGAGGTTTTCTGTCCTAAGTCCAAGGGTTTTACATTCCAGTTCCAAGGGAGATTCCATCCTAAATCCAAGGGATTTTTCCGTCCCAAATCCAAGTGGTTTTCCATCCCAAATCCACGAGATTTCCCATCCCAAATCCACGAGTTTTTCCATCCCAAACCCACAAGGTTTTCCATCCCAAATCCAAGGGATTTCCCATCCTAAACCCAAGGGATTTCCCATCTCAAATCCAAGGGATTTTCCATCCCAAATCCACGGGGTTTCTCATCCCAAACTCACGGGGTTTCTCACCCCAAATCCAAGAGGTTTTCTGTCCCAAATCCACGGGTTTTTCCCATCCCAAATCCACGAGTTTTTCCATCCCAAACCCCCGGGTTTCCCCGCCTCTCCCGCAGGCTGGTGGTGGCGGTGGAGGAGGCCTTCACGCACATCAAGCGGCTGCAGGAGGAGGAGCAGAAGAACCCGCGGGAGATCATGGACCCGCGCGAGGCCGCCCAGGCCATCTTCGCCTCCATGGCCCGCGCCATGCAGAAGTACCTGAGGACCACCAAGCAGCAGCCCTACCACACCATGGAGAGCATCCTGCAGCACCTCGAGTTCTGCATCACCCACGACATGACCCCCAAGGTGCCCAGACGGGGGTTTGGGTTGGATTTATCCCGTTTGGGATCATCCCGATGGGAAAATGAGGGGTTGGAGTGAGGTGGGGTTGGGTTCTTCTCGTGGGGATCTGGGGATGGAGCTGGAGCCGCTGGAGAAGGGAATGGAGAATCTTGAGGGTGATTGAGGGGCTCAGCCTGAAGAAAAAGGGGATCCAGGGGGGATTTGGGGTCTGCCAGGGGGGATTTGGGATCTGACCCCAGGGAATGGGGCAGGACAAGAGGGAACGGCCTCGAGCTGCGCCAGGAGAAGCTCAGGGTGGGAAATTTGGGAAAATCCCTCCTGGAAAGGCCTTGGAAGGGGCTCAGGGAGGGTTGGGGTGACCACTCAAGGAATTCCTGGAATTCTGGTGGAGCAGGTGGGGATTGCCCCCAACTCTGACTCGATGACCTCAGAGCTCTTTCCCAACCTGGACAATCCCCAGAAATCCCCAAAAATTCCCAAAGCGGCACCACGGGGCCTTTTTTCCCTCCAAAACAAACCAAAACCAGATCCTGGCCACCCCGAGGTGACATCCCCGTGTCCTTGCCCTCTCCCAAGGCCTTCCTGGAGCGGTACCTGACGGCCGGCCCCACCATCCAGTACCACAAGGACCGCTGGCTGGCCAAGCAGTGGACGCTGGTCAGCGAGGAGCCGGTGACCAACGGCCTCAAGGACGGCGTGGTCTTCGTGCTCAAGCGCCAGGACTTCAGCCTGGTGGTGTCCACCAAGAAGATCCCGTTCTTCAAGCTCTCCGAGGAGTTCGTGGACCCCAAGTCGCACAAGTTCATCATGAGGCTGCAGTCGGAGACCTCGGTGTGATTGGGATTTTTCCCGAATCCTTCCGGCTCCGAATCTCCCAATTTGGCTCCTCCGGCGCCGCCGGGACGCGGAAAAGCGGGAAAGGCGCTCCCGGCTCCGGCGCCCTGCTGGGATCATGACCACTCGTCCTTTCCTGAGGTGGCTGAGCGCCTTCTCCTCATCCTCCTCCTCCTCTTCCTCCTCATTCCGAAATCCGGATCCCTTGGAGCCGGAACTCAAGGGCTAATCCCAAGAATTCCCAACTTCCTTCTTCACCAGCGTCCTTGGAGCAGCTCCGGGGTCCCACCGACCTCCTGCTCCTCCCGTCCGTGTTCTCCTGGACGTCTGTCCTGGCTCTGGCCTTAAACCACTTCCCAGCTTGGGATCCCAAGGGAATTTTGGAATCGTCTCCAGGAATCCGTGGCTGCTATGGAAAAGCTCCCCCTGGTGCACCCCCAGGTTTTGGGAGCGTCCTCCTCGCCTCTGCTGAATTTTTAGGAAAAACGAGCGGAAATTTGGGATTTTTTGGAGGAGCTGAAGGTTTTGGGAGCACCCTCCTCACCTCTGCTGATGTTTTTAGGAAATCTGGGATTTTTGGAGGAGCTGAAGGTCGAATTGAGGTTTTGGGAGGGTTTTTTTGGGTGGGTTTTGCTGCTCCTGGGGGATCCACATCCCAAATTCCAGCGGGAGCTTCCCGGTGCCGTTGGAGCAATCCTGGATCCGTGACCCTGAGGAGCTCCATGAGATCTCAGCGAGGTCCTTCAGGAACGTCCCTCAAATGAGGTGATCCCACAGAATTCCCATCGGGATGCAAAAAGAAAAAATTAATTTTTTCGCCTTCTCCTGGTTTTGTTTCTAAGGTCAGAAATACCTCACGGATGGATTTGGGATTTTATTCCCAATTTTTTTTTGGTTTTTCTCCCCGCTCCAGCTCCCACCTCCACCCTTGTGGGGCCGGAAGTGCCGGATTTCATTCCAGGAGTTTTGGGGTCGGGTTTTGGGGTCGATTTTGTCCTAAGCACTAAAAAAGGGGAGTTTGGAGCCAGGGGAGGCTTCCCCAGTAAGCACCAGTAGCAAAATGGGGGGGATCCACCCCCTACCCGAATTCCAGGAAATTCCTGGGTTTTTTGGGAGTTTTGGGAGAAATTTTTTGGGCAATTTGTACTGGGAGCCCATTTTGGGCCATTTTCCTGAAAAAAAAAATAAAAAAAAAGGGGGGGGATGGATCTTCCTCTGAGGGGTGGGGAGTTCTCAATTCCATTTGAGAATTTTGGGAGATCAAAATTCCCTTTTTTTGGGTTCCGTTTTCGGGGTCGGGTTTGGATTTTGTTTTCCCGCAGAGCCGAGGTTTCTGTGCATGCGTGTAGAAAGTTGTAAAATGTCAAATTAATGGTTTTTAATATATAAAGAAAGCTTGGATTTTCCCAGAGTTTTGCAGTGGATCGGAGCGTTCCGGCAGTGGTAGGAATTTTTTTCCGTTGGTGTTTGGTTGGTTTTTTTTGGGCTTTTTTTTGTTTTATTTTTTTTTTTTTTTCCATAGAGGAACTAAAATTGTACTATTTTGTTTTTTTAATAAAATAAATCTGTTTTGAATTTTTTTTTCTTTTTTTAATTTATTTCGGCTCAGGGGCTGTGGGGCCAAGAGTTTGGGGTTTGTAGGGCCGAGGATTTGGGGTGTGTGGGGTGAAGTTTGGGGGTCTGTAGGGACAAGGATTTGGGGGTTGTGGGGTGAAGGATTTGGGTCTAAAGGGCAGGGATTTGGGATTTATGGGGCAACGAATTTGGGGGTTGTGGGGCCAAAGATTTGGGATCTCTGGGGCCAAATGTATGGCGGATATGGGGCCAAGGATTTGGGGTTATGGGGCCAAGGGTTTGGGGTTGTGGGGCCAAGGATTTGGGATTTATTAGGCCAGAGATTTGGGGCGTTTGTCACTAAATTTTAGGAATCTATGGGGCCAAAATTTTGGGATCTACAAGGCCAAAATTTTGGGATTTATGGGGCCAAAACCTTGGGATTTTGGGGCTGATGGTTTGGGGTCGATGCCCAACCCCTCCTGCACTCATCCCACCCCCAAATCCCCCAGAACTGCCCCAAAACCACGCAGGAAAACATCAGAGTGGGCTGCGTGTCCTGGCAGAGAAATTCAAGGATTTTTTGGGATAAAATCCCACTTTTTGTGCTGTTCCTCGTGCAGGGGACACCGGAGGGGCCTCGGGGTGCCCTCGTGTCCCCAGGGTGGGGCTGGGAGCCACCGGGGCCACCCCGGGACCCTCAGGAGCCTCCCGGGGGCGAGTCCGGCTGGGGAGGAGAAAATCGGGAATTGGAGAGGCTGGAATTGTCCCTTTATCCCGGGAATTGTCCCTTTGTCCTGGGAATTGTCCCTTTATCCCAGGAATTTCCCTTTTTCCCCAGGAAATCCCATTTCCCCAGGAATTCAATTTTTTCCCAGGAATTTTCCCTTTTTCCCAGGCATTCCATTTTTTCCCAGGAAATCCCATTTCCCCAGGAGTTGTCCCTTTTTCCCAGGAATTCCCTTAATCCCAGGAATTTCCCTTTTCCCAGGAATTTTCCCAGGAATTTTCCCATTTCCCCCAGAATTCCCATTTTCCCAGGAATTGTCCCTTTTCCCCAGTAATTTTCCCATTTTCCCAGGAATTTTCCCTTTTCCCAGCAGTACCGGGGGCTGGGGGGGCTCTGGCTGGTCCAAGGGGGTCTCGGTCTCCTCCGGGATTTTTGGGATGGGGTCGTGGACGTGGGGCTGGACCAGAGCCCCCAAATCTGCAAGGGAAGGGTCGGGATGAGAACTGGGAATCTCCGGGATTTGGGAATTCTGGGAATCTCCGGGATTTGGAATTCTGGAGCGGTTTGGGATGGGAGGAGTTTTAGGATCATCCGATCCCATGGGAAGGGACATTCCCACCATCCCAGACTGGAATTGGGAACTTCCAGGGATGGGATAACAAAATATCCCCATAAAATTGAATATTTTATTGAGATGTTTTATTTTTTATAAATATTCAATATTGAATTGAATATTTATAAAAAATAAAACATCTCAATAGAAGTAAATATCCCAGAAAAAAAAACCAATAAAAAACACCCCAATACAACAAAATATCCCAATAAAATAAAATATAAAAGAAAATATCCCTGTAAAATTAAAATATCTCAATAAGATTGAATATCCCAGAAAAAACGAAATATCCCAATGAAATTGAATATCCCAGAAAAAAATAAAATATCTCAATAAAACTGAATATTCAAGGAAAAATGAAATATCCCAATAAAATTAAATATCCCAGAAATAAAATCCCAATAAAACGAAATATAAAAGAAAATATCCCGGTAAAATCAAAACACCCCAATAAAATCAAACACCCAATTAGAAAAATACCCCAAAAAATTAAAATGAAATGAAATGAAATGAAATAAAATAAAATAAAATGAAATAAAATAAAATAAAATAAAATATAATGAAATAAAACAAAATAAAATAAATGAAATGAAATAAAATACAACCAAACTTCCCAGTAAAACCAGTTCTCCCAGTTACCCCGCAGGGCTCACC
>NW_026535991.1:0-32513 GCF_028551555.1 Melozone crissalis
GGTCAGGTACTGTTTTCTCTCACTTGGCAAGCTGCGCACACAATCGCAGTGTTGTACAGCTTGTTTCATCACCTTTGCGAAGCTGCCGCTCTCTCCGCTCCCGGAGACGAAGAAGATGCTTCTTCGCGCAAAGACGATTCTGCCGCTCACTGTGTTCTGCTATGTGTGTCTTCTGCAGAAAGAGGCCCGGGAGCTGTTTTTACCTCTGCAGAGTACCATACGTGCTTCTTTAGCCTCTCTTCTCGTCTACATCTTAGCAAAAAGCTTTTCCACTCTGTCTGGCAAGGAGAAACTGTGCCAGCACAGAAAACATCTCCCATCGTGTTCTAGAGGCTGCACGGAGGTCTGCCGAGTGTTTTGCAAGAAGAGAAAGAAAGTTGTCCAAAACAGCTTGCAATCGAATGTTCATGTGAATAGAAAAGGCAGGTGAGGGGTCAGGTACTGTTTTCTCTCAGTTGGCAAGCTGCGCACACAATCGCAGTGTTGTACAGCTTGTTTCATCACCTTTGCGAAGCTGCCGCTCTCTCCGGCTCCCGGAGACGAAGAAGCTGCTTCTTCGCGCAAAGACGATTCTGCCGCTCACAGTGCTCTGCGGTGTGCGCCTTCTGCCGAAAGAGCCCCGGGAGCGGTGCTTAGCTCTGCAGAGCACCGTACCTTCGTCTTTAGCCTCTCTTCTCGTCTACATCTTAGCAAAAAGCTTTTCCACTCTGTCTGGCAAGGAGAAACTGTACCAGCACAGAAAACATCTCCCATCGTGTTCTAGAGGCTGCACGGAGGTCTGCCGAGTGTTTTGCAAGAAGAGAAAGAAAGTTCTCCAAAACAGCTTGCAATCGAATGTTCATGTGAATAGAAAAGGCAGGAGAGGGGTCAGGTACTGTTTTCTCTCAGTTGGCAAGCTGCGCACACATTATCGCAGTGTTGTACAGCTTGTTTCATCACCTTTGCGATGCTGCCGCTCTCTCCGGCTCCCGGAGACGAAGAAGATGCTTCTTCGCGCAAAGACGATTCTGCAGCTCACTGTGTTCTGCTATGTGTGTCTTCTGCAGAAAGAGGCCCGGGAGCTGTTTTTAGCTCTGCAGAGTACCATACCTGCTTCTTTAGCCTCTCTTCTCGTCTACATCTTAGCAAAAAGCTTTTCCACTCTGTCTGGCAAGGAGAAACTGTGCCAGCACAAAAAAACATCTCCCTTCGTGTTCTAGAGGCCGCACGGAGGTCTGCCGAGTGTTTTGCAATAAGAGAAAGAAAGTTGTCCAAAACAGCTTGCAATCGAATGTTCATGTGAATAGAAAAGGCAGGAGAGTGGTCAGGTACTGTTTTCTCTCAGTTGGCACGCTGCGCACACAATCGCAGTGTTGTACAGCTTGTTTCATCACCTTTGCGAAGTTGCCGCTCTCTCCGGCTCCCGGAGACGAAGAAGCTGCTTCTTCGCGCAAAGACGATTCTGCCGCTCACAGTGCTCTGCGGTGTGCGCCTTCTGCCGAAAGAGCCCCGGGAGCTGTGCTTAGCTCTGAGAAGCACCATACGTGCTTCTTTAGCCTCTCTTCTCGTCTACATCTTAGCAAAAAGCTTTTCCACTCTGTCTGGCAAGGAGAAACTGTGCCAGCACAGAAAACATCTCCCATCGTGTTCTAGAGGCTGCACGGAGGTCTGCCGAGTGTTTTGCAAGAAGAGAAAGAAAGTTGTCCAAAACAGCTTGCAATCGAATGTTCATGTGAATAGAAAAGGCAGGAGAGTGGTCAGGTACTGTTTTCTCTCAGTTGGCAAGCTGCGCACACAATCGCAGTGTTGTACAGCTTGTTTCATCACCTTTGCGAAGTTGCCGCTCTCTCCGGCTCCCGGAGACGAAGAAGCTGCTTCTTCGCGCAAAGACGATTCTGCCGCTCACAGTGCTCTGCGGTGTGCGCCTTCTGCCGAAAGAGCCCCGGGAGCGGTGCTTAGCTCTGCAGAGCACCGTACCTTCGTCTTTAGCCTCTCTTCTCGTCTACATCTTAGCAAAAAGCTTTTCCACTCTGTCTGGCAAGGAGAAACTGTGCCAGCACAGAAAACATCTCCCATCGTGTTCTAGAGGCTGCACGCAGGTCTGCCGAGTGTTTTGCAGGAAGAGAAAGAAAGTTGTCCAAAACAGCTTGCAATCGAATGTTCATCTGAATAGAAAAGCCAGGAGAGTGGTCAGGTACTGTTTTCTCTCAGTTGGCAAGCTGCGCACACAATCGCAGTGTTGTACAGCTTGTTTCATCACCTTTGCGAAGTTGCCGCTCTCTCCGGCTCCCGGAGACGAAGAAGCTGCTTCTTCGCGCAAAGACGATTCTGCCGCTCACAGTGCTCTGCGGTGTGCGCCTTGTGCCGAAAGAGGTCCGGGAGCGGTGCTTAGCTCTGAGAAGCACCATACGTGCTTCTTTAGCCTCTCTTCTCGTCTACATCTTAGCAAAAAGCTTTTCCACTCTGTCTGGCAAGGAGAAACTGTGCCACCACAGAAAACATCTCCCATCGTGTTCTAGAGGCTGCACGGAGGTCTGCCGAGTGTTTTGCAAGAAGAGAAAGAAAGTTGTCCAAAACAGCTTGCAATCGAATGTTCACGTGAAGAGAAAAGGCAGGAGAGTGGTCAGGTACTGTTTTCTCTCAGTTGGCAAGCTGCGCACACAATCGCAGTGTTGTACAGCTTGTTTCATCACCTTTGCGAAGTTGCCGCTCTCTCCGGCTCCCGGAGACGAAGAAGCTGCTTCTTCGCGCAAAGACGATTCTGCCGCTCACTGTGTTCTGCAGTGTGTGTCTTCTGCAGAAAGAGGCCCGTGAGCTGTGCTTAGCTCTGCAGAGTACCATACCTGCTTCTTTAGCCTCTCTTCTCGTCTACATCTTAGCAAAAAGCTTTTCCACTCTTTCTGGCAAGGAGAAACTGTGCCAGCACAAAAAACATCTCCCATCGTGTTCTAGAGGCTGCACGGAGGTCTGCCGAGTGTTTTGCAAGAAGAGAAAGAAAGTTCTCCAAAACAGCTTGCAATCGAATGTTCATGTGAATAGAAAAGGCAGGAGAGTGGTCAGGTACTGTTTTCTCTCAGTTGGCAAGCTGCGCACACAATCGCAGTGTTGTACAGCTTGTTTCATCACCTTTGCGATGCTGCCGCTCTCTCCGGCTCCCGGAGACGAAGAAGATGCTTCTTCGCGCAAAGACGATTCTGCCGCTAACTGTGTTCTGCTATGTGTGTCTTCTGCAGAAAGAGGCCCGGGAGCTGTTTTTAGCTCTGCAGAGTACCATACCTGCTTCTTTAGCCTCTCTTCTCGTCTACATCTTAGCTAAAAGCTTTTCCACTCTTTCTGGCAAGGAGAAACTGTGCCAGCACAAAAAACATCTCCCATCGTGTTCTAGAGGCTGCACGGAGGTCTGCCGAGTGTTTTGCAAGAAGAGAAAGAAAGTTCTCCAAAACAGCTTGCAATCGAATGTTCATGTGAATAGAAAAGGCAGGAGAGTGGTCAGGTACTGTTTTCTCTCACTTGGCAAGCTGCGCACACAATCGCAGTGTTGTACAGCTTGTTTCATCACCTTTGCGAAGCTGCCGCTCTCTCCGGCTCCCGGAGACGAAGAAGATGCTTCTTCGCGCAAAGACGATTCTGCCGCTCACTGTGTTCTGCTATGTGTGTCTTCTGCAGAAAGAGGCCCGGGAGCTGTTTTTACCTCTGCAGAGTACCATACGTGCTTCTTTAGCCTCTCTTCTCGTCTACATCTTAGCAAAAAGCTTTTCCACTCTGTCTGGCAAGGAGAAACTGTGCCAGCACAGAAAACATCTCCCATCGTGTTCTAGAGGCTGCACGGAGGTCTGCCGAGTGTTTTGCAAGAAGAGAAAGAAAGTTGTCCAAAACAGCTTGCAATCGAATGTTCATGTGAATAGAAAAGGCAGGTGAGGGGTCAGGTACTGTTTTCTCTCAGTTGGCAAGCTGCGCACACAATCGCAGTGTTGTACAGCTTGTTTCATCACCTTTGCGAAGCTGCCGCTCTCTCCGGCTCCCGGAGACGAAGAAGCTGCTTCTTCGCGCAAAGACGATTCTGCCGCTCACAGTGCTCTGCGGTGTGCGCCTTCTGCCGAAAGAGCCCCGGGAGCGGTGCTTAGCTCTGCAGAGCACCGTACCTTCGTCTTTAGCCTCTCTTCTCGTCTACATCTTAGCAAAAAGCTTTTCCACTCTGTCTGGCAAGGAGAAACTGTACCAGCACAGAAAACATCTCCCATCGTGTTCTAGAGGCTGCACGGAGGTCTGCCGAGTGTTTTGCAAGAAGAGAAAGAAAGTTCTCCAAAACAGCTTGCAATCGAATGTTCATGTGAATAGAAAAGGCAGGAGAGGGGTCAGGTACTGTTTTCTCTCAGTTGGCAAGCTGCGCACACAATCGCAGTGTTGTACAGCTTGTTTCATCACCTTTGCGATGCTGCCGCTCTCTCCGGCTCCCGGAGACGAAGAAGATGCTTCTTCGCGCAAAGACGATTCTGCAGCTCACTGTGTTCTGCTATGTGTGTCTTCTGCAGAAAGAGGCCCGGGAGCTGTTTTTAGCTCTGCAGAGTACCATACCTGCTTCTTTAGCCTCTCTTCTCGTCTACATCTTAGCAAAAAGCTTTTCCACTCTGTCTGGCAAGGAGAAACTGTGCCAGCACAAAAAACATCTCCCTTCGTGTTCTAGAGGCCGCACGGAGGTCTGCCGAGTGTTTTGCAATAAGAGAAAGAAAGTTGTCCAAAACAGCTTGCAATCGAATGTTCATGTGAATAGAAAAGGCAGGAGAGTGGTCAGGTACTGTTTTCTCTCAGTTGGCACGCTGCGCACACAATCGCAGTGTTGTACAGCTTGTTTCATCACCTTTGCGAAGTTGCCGCTCTCTCCGGCTCCCGGAGACGAAGAAGCTGCTTCTTCGCGCAAAGACGATTCTGCCGCTCACAGTGCTCTGCGGTGTGCGCCTTCTGCCGAAAGAGCCCCGGGAGCTGTGCTTAGCTCTGAGAAGCACCATACGTGCTTCTTTAGCCTCTCTTCTCGTCTACATCTTAGCAAAAAGCTTTTCCACTCTGTCTGGCAAGGAGAAACTGTGCCAGCACAGAAAACATCTCCCATCGTGTTCTAGAGGCTGCACGGAGGTCTGCCGAGTGTTTTGCAAGAAGAGAAAGAAAGTTGTCCAAAACAGCTTGCAATCGAATGTTCATGTGAATAGAAAAGGCAGGAGAGTGGTCAGGTACTGTTTTCTCTCAGTTGGCAAGCTGCGCACACAATCGCAGTGTTGTACAGCTTGTTTCATCACCTTTGCGAAGTTGCCGCTCTCTCCGGCTCCCGGAGACGAAGAAGCTGCTTCTTCGCGCAAAGACGATTCTGCCGCTCACAGTGCTCTGCGGTGTGCGCCTTCTGCCGAAAGAGCCCCGGGAGCGGTGCTTAGCTCTGCAGAGCACCGTACCTTCGTCTTTAGCCTCTCTTCTCGTCTACATCTTAGCAAAAAGCTTTTCCACTCTGTCTGGCAAGGAGAAACTGTGCCAGCACAGAAAACATCTCCCATCGTGTTCTAGAGGCTGCACGCAGGTCTGCCGAGTGTTTTGCAGGAAGAGAAAGAAAGTTGTCCAAAACAGCTTGCAATCGAATGTTCATCTGAATAGAAAAGCCAGGAGAGTGGTCAGGTACTGTTTTCTCTCAGTTGGCAAGCTGCGCACACAATCGCAGTGTTGTACAGCTTGTTTCATCACCTTTGCGAAGTTGCCGCTCTCTCCGGCTCCCGGAGACGAAGAAGCTGCTTCTTCGCGCAAAGACGATTCTGCCGCTCACAGTGCTCTGCGGTGTGCGCCTTGTGCCGAAAGAGGTCCGGGAGCGGTGCTTAGCTCTGAGAAGCACCATACGTGCTTCTTTAGCCTCTCTTCTCGTCTACATCTTAGCAAAAAGCTTTTCCACTCTGTCTGGCAAGGAGAAACTGTGCCACCACAGAAAACATCTCCCATCGTGTTCTAGAGGCTGCACGGAGGTCTGCCGAGTGTTTTGCAAGAAGAGAAAGAAAGTTGTCCAAAACAGCTTGCAATCGAATGTTCACGTGAAGAGAAAAGGCAGGAGAGTGGTCAGGTACTGTTTTGTCTCAGTTGGCAAGCTGCGCACACAATCGCAGTGTTGTACAGCTTGTTTCATCACCTTTGCGAAGTTGCCGCTCTCTCCGGCTCCCGGAGACGAAGAAGCTGCTTCTTCGCGCAAAGACGATTCTGCCGCTCACTGTGTTCTGCAGTGTGTGTCTTCTGCAGAAAGAGGCCCGTGAGCTGTGCTTAGCTCTGCAGAGTACCATACCTGCTTCTTTAGCCTCTCTTCTCGTCTACATCTTAGCAAAAAGCTTTTCCACTCTTTCTGGCAAGGAGAAACTGTGCCAGCACAAAAAACATCTCCCATCGTGTTCTAGAGGCTGCACGGAGGTCTGCCGAGTGTTTTGCAAGAAGAGAAAGAAAGTTCTCCAAAACAGCTTGCAATCGAATGTTCATGTGAATAGAAAAGGCAGGAGAGTGGTCAGGTACTGTTTTCTCTCAGTTGGCAAGCTGCGCACACAATCGCAGTGTTGTACAGCTTGTTTCATCACCTTTGCGATGCTGCCGCTCTCTCCGGCTCCCGGAGACGAAGAAGATGCTTCTTCGCGCAAAGACGATTCTGCCGCTAACTGTGTTCTGCTATGTGTGTCTTCTGCAGAAAGAGGCCCGGGAGCTGTTTTTAGCTCTGCAGAGTACCATACCTGCTTCTTTAGCCTCTCTTCTCGTCTACATCTTAGCTAAAAGCTTTTCCACTCTTTCTGGCAAGGAGAAACTGTGCCAGCACAAAAAACATCTCCCATCGTGTTCTAGAGGCTGCACGGAGGTCTGCCGAGTGTTTTGCAAGAAGAGAAAGAAAGTTCTCCAAAACAGCTTGCAATCGAATGTTCATGTGAATAGAAAAGGCAGGTGAGGGGTCAGGTACTGTTTTCTCTCACTTGGCAAGCTGCGCACACAATCGCAGTGTTGTACAGCTTGTTTCATCACCTTTGCGATGCTGCCGCTCTCTCCGGCTCCCGGAGACGAAGAAGATGCTTCTTCGCGCAAAGACGATTCTGCCGCTCACTGTGTTCTGCTATGTGTGTCTTCTGCAGAAAGAGGCCCGGGAGCTGTTTTTAGCTCTGCAGAGTACCATACCTGCTTCTTTAGCCTCTCTTCTCGTCTACATCTTAGCAAAAAGCTTTTCCACTCTGTCTGGCAAGGAGAAACTGTGCCAGCACAGAAAACATCTCCCATCGTGTTCTAGAGGCTGCACGGAGGTCTGCCGAGTGTTTCGCATGAAGAGAAAGAAAGTTGTCCAAAACAGCTTGCAATCGAATGTTCATGTGAATAGAAAAGGCAGGAGAGTGGTCAGGTACTGTTTTCTCTCAGTTGGCACGCTGCGCACACAATCGCAGTGTTGTACAGCTTGTTTCATCACCTTTGCGAAGTTGCCGCTCTCTCCGGCTCCCGGAGACGAAGAAGCTGCTTCTTCGCGCAAAGACGATTCTGCCGCTCACAGTGCTCTGCGGTGTGCGCCTTCTGCCGAAAGACGCCCGGGAGCGGTGCTTAGCTCTGCAGAGCACCGTACCTTCGTCTTTAGCCTCTCTTCTCGTCTACATCTTAGCAAAAAGCTTTTCCACTCTGTCTGGCAAGGAGAAACTGTGCCAGCACAGAAAACATCTCCCATCGTCTTCTAGAGGCTGCACGGAGGTCTGCCGAGTGTTTTGCAAGAAGAGAAAAAAAGTTGTCCAAAACAGCTTGCAATCGAATGTTCATGTGAATAGAAAAGGCAGGAGAGTGGTCAGGTACTGTTTTCTCTCAGTTGGCAAGTTGGGCACACAATCGCAGGGTTGTACAGCTTGTTTCATCACCTTTGCGAAGTTGCCGCTCTCTCCGGCTCCCGGAGACGAAGAAGCTGCTTCTTCGCGCAAAGACGATTCTGCCGCTCACAGTGCTCTGCGGTGTGCGCCTTCTGCCGAAAGAGCCCCGGGAGCTGTGCTTAGCTCTGAGAAGCACCATACGTGCTTCTTTAGCCTCTCTTCTCGTCTACATCTTAGCAAAAAGCTTTTCCACTCTGTCTGGCAAGGAGAAACTGTGCCAGCACAGAAAACATCTCCCATCGTGTTCTAGAGGCTGCACGGAGGTCTGCCGAGTGTTTTGCAAGAAGAGAAAGAAAGTTGTCCAAAACAGCTTGCAATCGAATGTTCATGTGATTACATAAGGCAGGAGAGTGGTCAGGTACTGTTTTCTCTCATTTGGCATGCTGCGCACACAATCGCAGTGTTGTACAACTTGTTTCATCACCTTTGCGAAGTTGCCGCTCTCTCCGGCTCCCGGAGACGAAGAAGCTGCTTCTTCGCGCAAAGACGATTCTGCCGCTCACAGTGCTCTGCGGTGTGCGCCTTCTGCCGAAAGAGCCCCGGGAGCGGTGCTTAGCTCTGAGAAGCACCGTACCTGCTTCTTTAGCCTCTCTTCTCGTCTACATCTTAGCAAAAAGCTTTTCCACTCTGTCTGGCAAGGAGAAACTGTGCCAGCACAAAAAACATCTCCCATCGTGTTCTAGAGGCTGCACGCAGGTCTGCCGAGTGTTTTGCAGGAAGAGAAAGAAAGTTGTCCAAAACAGCTTGCAATCGAATGTTCATGTGAATAGAAAAGGCAGGAGAGTGGTCAGGTACTGTTTTCTCTCACTTGGCAAGCTGCGCACACAATCGCAGTGTTGTACAGCTTGTTTCATCACCTTTGCGAAGTTGCCGCTCTCTCCGGCTCCCGGAGACGAAGAAGCTGCTTCTTCGCGCAAAGACGATTCTGCCGCTCACAGTGCTCTGCGGTGTGCGCCTTCTGCC
Organism: Melozone crissalis; assembly: GCF_028551555.1. NCBI lineage: Eukaryota > Metazoa > Chordata > Aves > Passeriformes > Passerellidae > Melozone > Melozone crissalis. Next base: position 8,841 of record NW_026535991.1, read on the forward strand.
GAAAGAGCCCCGGGAGCGGTGCTTAGCTCTGCAGAGCACCGTACCTTCGTCTTTAGCCTCTCTTCTCGTCTACATCTTAGCAAAAAGCTTTTCCACTCTGTCTGGCAAGGAGAAACTGTGCCAGCACAAAAAACATCTCCCATCGTGTTCTAGAGGCTGCACGCAGGTCTGCCGAGTGTTTTGCAGGAAGAGAAAGAAAGTTGTCCAAAACAGCTTGCAATCGAATGTTCATGTGAATAGAAAAGGCAGGAGAGTGGTCAGGTACTGTTTTCTCTCATTTGGCAGGCTGCGCACACAATCGCAGTGTTGTACAGCTTGTTTCATCACCTTTGCGAAGTTGCCGCTCTCTCCGGATCCCGGAGACGAAGAAGCTGCTTCTTCGCGCAAAGACGATTCTGCCGCTCACAGTGCTCTGCGGTGTGCGCCTTCTGCCGAAAGAGCCCCGGGAGCGGTGCTTAGCTCTGCAGAGCACCGTACCTTCGTCTTTAGCCTCTCTTCTCGTCTACATCTTAGCAAAAAGCTTTTCCACTCTGTCTGGCAAGGAGAAACTGTGCCAGCACAGAAAACATCTCCCATCGTATTCTAGAGGCTGCACGCAGGTCTGCCGAGTGTTTTGCAAGAAGAGAAAGAAAGTTGTCCAAAACAGCTTGCAATCGAATGTTCATGTGAATAGAAAAGGCAGGAGAGTGGTCAGGTACTGTTTTCTCTCAATTGGCAAGCTGCGCACACAATCGCAAGGTTGTACAGCTTGTTTCATCACCTTTGCGAAGTTGCCGCTCTCTCCGGCTCCCGGAGACGAAGAAGCTGCTTCTTCGCGCAAAGACGATTCTGCCGCTCACAGTGCTCTGCTGTGTGCGCCTTCTGCCGAAAGAGCCCCGGGAGCGGTGCTTAGCTCTGAGAAGCACCGTACCTGCTTCTTTAGCCTCTCTTCTCGTCTACATCTTAGCAAAAAGCTTTTCCACTCTGTCTGGCAAGGAGAAACTGTGCCAGCACAGAAAACATCTCCCATCGTGTTCTAGAGGCTGCACGGAGGTCTGTCGAGTGTTTTGCAAGAAGAGAAAGAAAGTTGTCCAAAACAGCTTGCAATCGAATGTTCATGTGAATAGAAAAGGCAGGAGAGTGGTCAGGTACTGTTTTCTCTCACTTGGCAAGCTGCGCACACAATCGCAGTGTTGTACAGCTTGTTTCATCACCTTTGCGAAGTTGCCGCTCTCTCCGGCTCCCGGAGACGAAGAAGCTGCTTCTTCGCGCAAAGACGATTCTGCCGCTCACAGTGCTCTGCGGTGTGCGCCTTCTGCCGAAAGAGGTCCGGGAGCGGTGCTTAGCTCTGCAGAGCACCGTACCTTCGTCTTTAGCCTCTCTTCTCGTCTACATCTTAGCAAAAAGCTTTTCCACTCTGTCTGGCAAGGAGAAACTGTGCCAGCACAAAAAACATCTCCCATCGTGTTCTAGAGGCTGCACGCAGGTCTGCCGAGTGTTTTGCAGGAAGAGAAAGAAAGTTGTCCAAAACAGCTTGCAATCGAATGTTCATCTGAATAGAAAAGCCAGGAGAGTGGTCAGGTACTGTTTTCTCTCAGTTGGCAAGCTGCGCACACAATCGCAGTGTTGTACAGCTTGTTTCATCACCTTTGCGAAGTTGCCGCTCTCTCCGGCTCCCGGAGACGAAGAAGCTGCTTCTTCGCGCAAAGACGATTCTGCCGCTCACAGTGCTCTGCGGTGTGCGCCTTCTGCCGGAAGACGCCCGGGAGCGGTGCTTAGCTCTGCAGAGCACCGTACCTTCGTCTTTAGCCTCTCTTCTCGTCTACATCTTAGCAAAAAGCTTTTCCACTCTGTCTGGCAAGGAGAAACTGTGCCAGCACAGAAAACATCTCCCATCGTCTTCTAGAGGCTGCACGGAGGTCTGCCGAGTGTTTTGCAAGAAGAGAAAGAAAGTTGTCCAAAACAGCTTGCAATCGAATGTTCATGTGAATAGAAAAGGCAGGAGAGTGGTCAGGTACTGTTTTCTCTCAGTTGGCAAGCTGGGCACACAATCGCAGTGTTGTACAGCTTGTTTCATCACCTTTGCGAAGTTGCCGCTCTCTCCGGCTCCCGGAGACGAAGAAGCTGCTTCATCGCGCAAAGACGATTCTGCCGCTCACAGTGCTCTGCGGTGTGCGACTTCTGCCGAAAGAGCCCCGGGAGCTGTGCTTAGCTCTGAAAAGCACCATACGTGCTTCTTTAGCCTCTCTTCTCATCTACATCTTAGCAAAAAGCTTTTCCACTCTGTCTGGCAAGGAGAAACTGTGCCAGCACAGAAAACATCTCCCATCGTGTTCTAGAGGCTGCACGGAGGTCTGCCGAGTGTTTTGCAAGAAGAGAAAGAAAGTTGTCCAAAACAGCTTGCAATCGAATGTTCATGTGATTACATAAGGCAGGAGAGTGATCAGGTACTGTTTTCTCTCATTTGGCATGCTGCGCACACAATCGCAGTGTTGTACAGCTTGTTTCATCACCTTTGCGAAGTTGCCGCTCTCTCCGGCTCCCGGAGACGAAGAAGCTGCTTCATCGCGCAAAGACGATTCTGCCGCTCACAGTGCTCTGCGGTGTGCGCCTTCTGCCGAAAGAGCCCCGGGAGCGGTGCTTAGCTCTGAGAAGCACCGTACCTGCTTCTTTAGCCTCTCTTCTCGTCTACATCTTAGCAAAAAGCTTTTCCACTCTGTCTGGCAAGGAGAAACTGTGCCAGCACAGAAAACATCTCCCATCGTGTTCTAGAGGCTGCACGGAGGTCTGTCGAGTGTTTTGCAAGAAGAGAAAGAAAGTTGTCCAAAACAGCTTGCAATCGAATGTTCATGTGAATAGAAAAGGCAGGAGAGTGGTCAGGTACTGTTTTCTCTCACTTGGCAAGCTGCGCACACAATCGCAGTGTTGTACAGCTTGTTTCATCACCTTTGCGAAGTTGCCGCTCTCTCCGGCTCCCGGAGACGAAGAAGCTGCTTCTTCGCGCAAAGACGATTCTGCCGCTCACAGTGCTCTGCGGTGTGCGCCTTCTGCCGAAAGAGCCCCGGGAGCGGTGCTTAGCTCTGCAGAGCACCGTACCTTCGTCTTTAGCCTCTCTTCTCGTCTACATCTTAGCAAAAAGCTTTTCCACTCTGTCTGGCAAGGAGAAACTGTGCCAGCACAAAAAACATCTCCCATCGTGTTCTAGAGGCTGCACGCAGGTCTGCCGAGTGTTTTGCAGGAAGAGAAAGAAAGTTGTCCAAAACAGCTTGCAATCGAATGTTCATGTGAATAGAAAAGGCAGGAGAGTGGTCAGGTACTGTTTTCTCTCATTTGGCAGGCTGCGCACACAATCGCAGTGTTGTACAGCTTGTTTCATCACCTTTGCGAAGTTGCCGCTCTCTCCGGATCCCGGAGACGAAGAAGCTGCTTCTTCGCGCAAAGACGATTCTGCCGCTCACAGTGCTCTGCGGTGTGCGCCTTCTGCCGAAAGAGCCCCGGGAGCGGTGCTTAGCTCTGCAGAGCACCGTACCTTCGTCTTTAGCCTCTCTTCTCGTCTACATCTTAGCAAAAAGCTTTTCCACTCTGTCTGGCAAGGAGAAACTGTGCCAGCACAGAAAACATCTCCCATCGTATTCTAGAGGCTGCACGCAGGTCTGCCGAGTGTTTTGCAAGAAGAGAAAGAAAGTTGTCCAAAACAGCTTGCAATCGAATGTTCATGTGAATAGAAAAGGCAGGAGAGTGGTCAGGTACTGTTTTCTCTCAGTTGGCAAGCTGCGCACACAATCGCAAGGTTGTACAGCTTGTTTCATCACCTTTGCGAAGTTGCCGCTCTCTCCGGCTCCCGGAGACGAAGAAGCTGCTTCTTCGCGCAAAGACGATTCTGCCGCTCACAGTGCTCTGCGGTGTGCGCCTTCTGCCGAAAGAGCCCCGGGAGCGGTGCTTAGCTCTGAGAAGCACCATACGTGCTTCTTTAGCCTCTCTTCTCGTCTACATCTTAGCAAAAAGCTTTTCCACTCTGTCTGGCAAGGAGAAACTGTGCCAGCACAGAAAACATCTCCCATCGTGTTCTAGAGGCTGCACGGAGGTCTGCCGAGTGTTTTGCAAGAAGAGAAAGAAAGTTGTCCAAAACAGCTTGCAATCGAATGTTCATGTGAATAGAAAAGGCAGGAGAGTTGTCAGGTACTGTTTTCTCTCAGTTGGCATGCTGCGCACACAATCGCAGTGTTGTACAGCTTGTTTCATCACCTTTGCGAAGTTGCCGCTCTCTCCAGCTCCCGGAGACGAAGAAGCTGCTTCTTCGCGCAAAGACGATTCTGCCGCTCACAGTGCTCTGCGGTGTGCGCCTTCTGCCGAAAGAGGCACGGGAGCTGTGCTTAGCTCTGCAGAGCACCGTACCTTCGTCTTTAGCCTCTCTTCTCGTCTACATCTTAGCAAAAAGCTTTTCCACTCTGTCTGGCAAGGAGAAACTGTGCCAGCACAAAAAACATCTCCCATCGTGTTCTAGAGGCTGCACGGAGGTCTGCCGAGTGTTTTGCAAGAAGAGAAAGAAAGTTGTCCAAAACAGCTTGCAATCGAATGTTCATGTGAATAGAAAAGGCAGGAGAGTGGTCAGGTACTGTTTTCTCTCACTTGGCACGCTGCGCACACAATCGCAGTGTTGTACAGCTTGTTTCATCACCTTTGCGAAGTTGCCGCTCTCTCCGGCTCCCGGAGACGAAGAAGCTGCTTCTTCGCGCAAAGACGATTCTGCCGCTCACAGTGCTCTGCGGTGTGCGCCTTCTGCCGAAAGAGGCCCCGGAGCGGTGCTTAGCTCTGCAGAGCACCGTACCTTCGTCTTTAGCCTCTCTTCTCGTCTACATCTTAGCAAAAAGCTTTTCCACTCTGTCTGGCAAGGAGAAACTGTGCCAGCACAGAAAACATCTCCCATCGTGTTCTAGAGGCTGCACGGAGGTCTGCCGAGTGTTTTGCAAGAAGAGAAAGAAAGTTGTCCAAAACAGCTTGCAATCGAATGTTCATCTGAATAGAAAAGACAGGAGAGTGGTCAGGTACTGTTTTCTCTCAGTTGGCAAGCTGCGCACACAATCGCAGTGTTGTACAGCTTGTTTCATCACCTTTGCGAAGTTGCCGCTCTCTCCGGCTCCCGGAGACGAAGAAGCTGCTTCTTCGCGCAAAGACGATTCTGCCGCTCACAGTGCTCTGCGCTGTGCGCCTGCTGCCGAAAGACGCCCGGGAGCGGTGCTTAGCTCTGCAGAGCACCGTACCTTCGTCTTTAGCCTCTCTTCTCGTCTACATCTTAGCAAAAAGCTTTTCCACTCTGTCTGGCAAGGAGAAACTGTGCCAGCACAGAAAACATCTCCCATCGTCTTCTAGAGGCTGCACGGAGGTCTGCCGAGTGTTTTGCAAGAAGAGAAAGAAAGTTGTCCAAAACAGCTTGCAATCGAATGTTCATGTGATTACATAAGGCAGGAGAGTGGTCAGGTACTGTTTTCTCTCAGTTGGCATGCTGCGCACACAATCGCAGTGTTGTACAGCTTGTTTCATCACCTTTGCGAAGCTGCCGCTCTCTCCGGCTCCCGGAGACGAAGAAGCTGCTTCTTCGCGCAAAGACGATTCTGCCGCTCACAGTGCTCTGCGGTGTGCGCCTTCTGCCGAAAGAGGTCCGGGAGCGGTGCTTAGCTCTGCAGAGCACCGTACCTTCGTCTTTAGCCTCTCTTCTCGTCTACATCTTAGCAAAAAGCTTTTCCACTCTGTCTGGCAAGGAGAAACTGTGCCAGCACAGAAAACATCTCCCATCGTGTTCTAGAGGCTGCACGGAGGTCTGCCGAGTGTTTTGCAAGAAGAGAAAGAAAGTTGTCCAAAACAGCTTGCAATCGAATGTTCATGTGAATAGAAAAGGCAGGAGAGTGGTCAGGTACTGTTTTCTCTCAGTTGGCAAGCTGCGCACACAATCGCAGTGTTGTACAGCTTGTTTCATCACCTTTGCGAAGTTGCCGCTCTCTCCGGCTCCCGGAGACGAAGAAGCTGCTTCTTCGCGCAAAGACGATTCTGCCGCTCACAGTGCTCTGCTGTGTGCGCCTTCTGCCGAAAGAGGTCCGGGAGCGGTGCTTAGCTCTGCAGAGCACCGTACCTTCGTCTTTAGCCTCTCTTCTCGTCTACATCTTAGCAAAAAGCTTTTCCACTCTGTCTGGCAAGGAGAAACTGTGCCAGCACAAAAAACATCTCCCATCGTGTTCTAGAGGCTGCACGCAGGTCTGCCGAGTGTTTTGCAGGAAGAGAAAGAAAGTTGTCCAAAACAGCTTGCAATCGAATGTTCATCTGAATAGAAAAGCCAGGAGAGTGGTCAGGTACTGTTTTCTCTCAGTTGGCACGCTGCGCACACAATCGCAGTGTTGTACAGCTTGTTTCATCACCTTTGCGAAGTTGCCGCTCTCTCCGGCTCCCGGAGACGAAGAAGCTGCTTCTTCGCGCAAAGACGATTCTGCCGCTCACAGTGCTCTGCAGTGTGCGCCTTTTGCCGAAAGTGCCCCGGGAGCTGTGCTTAGCTCTGAGAAGCACCATACGTGCTTCTTTAGCCTCTCTTCTCGTCTACATCTTAGCAAAAAGCTTTTCCACTCTGTCTGGCAAGGAGAAACTGTGCCAGCACAAAAAACATCTCCCATCGTGTTCTAGAGGCTGCACGGAGGTCTGCCGAGTGTTTTGCAAGAAGAGAAAGAAAGTTGTCCAAAACAGCTTGCAATCGAATGTTCATGTGAATAGAAAAGGCAGGAGAGTGGTCAGGTACTGTTTTCTCTCAGTTGGCAAGCTGCGCACACAATCGCAGTGTTGTACAGCTTGTTTCATCACCTTTGCGAAGTTGCCGCTCTCTCCGGCTCCCGGAGACGAAGAAGCTGCTTCTTCGCGCAAAGACGATTCTGCCGCTCACAGTGCTCTGCGGTGTGCGCCTTCTGCCGAAAGAGCCCCGGGAGCGGTGCTTAGCTCTGCAGAGCACCGTACCTTCGTCTTTAGCCTCTCTTCTCGTCTACATCTTAGCAAAAAGCTTTTCCACTCTGTCTGGCAAGGAGAAACTGTGCCAGCACAAAAAACATCTCCCATCGTGTTCTAGAGGCTGCACGGAGGTCTGCCGAGTGTTTTGCAAGAAGAGAAAGAAAGTTGTCCAAAACAGCTTGCAATCGAATGTTCATGTGAATAGAAAAGGCAGGAGAGTGGTCAGGTACTGTTTTCTCTCAGTTGGCACGCTGCGCACACAATCGCAGTGTTGTACAGCTTGTTTCATCATCTTTGCGAAGTTGCCGCTCTCTCCGGCTTCCGGAGACGAAGAAGCTGCTTCTTCGAGCAAAGACGATTCTGCCGCTCACAGTGCTCTGCGGTGTGCGCCTTCTGCCGAAAGAGGCCCGGGAGCGGTGCTTATATCTGCAGAGCACCGTACCTTCGTCTTTAGCCTCTCTTCTCGTCTACATCTTAGCAAAAAGCTTTTCCACTCTGTCTGGCAGGGAGAAACTGCGCCAGCACAAAAAACATCTCCCATTGTGTTCTAGAGGCTGCACGGAGGTCTGCCGAGTGTTTTGCAAGAAGAGAAAGAAAGTTGTCCAAAACAGCTTGCAATCGAATGTTCATGTGAATAGAAAAGCCAGGAGAGTGGTGAGGTACTGTTTTCTCTCAGTTGGCAAGCTGCGCACACAATCGCAGGGTTGTACAGCTTGTTTCATCACCTCGCGAAGTTGCCGCTCTCTCCGGCTCCCGGAGACGAAGAAGCTGCTTCTTCGCGCAAAGACGATTCTGCCGCTCACAGTGCTCTGCGGTGCGCGCCTTCTGCCGAAAGACGCCCGGGAGCGGTGCTTAGCTCTGCAGAGCACCGTACCTTCGTCTTTAGCCTCTCTTCTCGTCTACATCTTAGCAAAAAGCTTTTCCACTCTTTCTGGCAAGGAGAAACTGTGCCAGCACAGAAAACATCTCCCATCGTGTTCTAGAGGCTGCACGGAGGTCTGCCGAGTGTTTTGCAAGAAGAGAAAGAAAGTTGTCCAAAACAGCTTGCAATCGAATGTTCATGTGAATAGAAAAGGCAGGAGAGTGGTCAGGTACTGTTTTCTCTCACTTGGCAAGCTGCGCACACAATCGCAGGGTTGTACAGCTTGTTTCATCACCTTTGCGAAGTTGCCGCTCTCTCCGGCTCCCGGAGACGAAGAAGCTGCTTCTTCGCGCAAAGACGATTCTTCCGCTCACAGTGCTCTGCGGTGTGCGCCTTCTGCCGAAAGAGCCCCGGGAGCGGTGCTTAGCTCTGCAGAGCACCGTACCTTCGTCTTTAGCCTCTCTTCTCGTCTACATCTTAGCAAAAAGCTTTTCCACTCTGTCTGGCAAGGAGAAACTGTGCCAGCACAGAAAACATCTCCCATCGTGTTCTAGAGGCTGCACGCAGGTCTGCCGAGTGTTTTGCAAGAAGAGAAAGAAAGTTGTCCAAAACAGCTTCCAATCGAATGTTCATGTGAATAGAAAAGGCAGGAGAGTGGTCAGGTACTGTTTTCTCTCAGTTGGCAAGCTGCGCACACAATCGCAGTGTTGTACAGCTTGTTTCATCACCTTTGCGAAGTTGCCGCTCTCTCCGGCTCCCGGAGACGAAGAAGCTGCTTCTTCGCGCAAAGACGATTCTGCCGCTCACAGTGCTCTGCGGTGTGCGCCTTCTGCCGAAAGAGGTCCGGGAGCGGTGCTTAGCTCTGCAGAGCACCGTACCTTCGTCTTTAGCCTCTCTTCTCGTCTACATCTTAGCAAAAAGCTTTTCCACTCTGTCTGGCAAGGAGAAACTGTGCCAGCACAGAAAACATCTCCCATCGTCTTCTAGAGGCTGCACGGAGGTCTGCCGAGTGTTTTGCAAGAAGAGAAAGAAAGTTGTCCAAAACAGCTTCCAATCGAATGTTCATGTGAATAGAAAAGGCAGGAGAGTGGTCAGGTACTGTTTTCTCTCAGTTGGCAAGCTGGGCACACAATCGCAGGGTTGTACAGCTTGTTTCATCACCTTTGCAAAGTTGCCGCTCTCTCCGGCTCCCGGAGACGAAGAAGCTGCTTCTTCGCGCAAAGACGATTCTGCCGCTCACAGTGCTCTGCGGTGTGCGCCTTCTGCCGAAAGAGCCCCGGGAGCGGTGCTTAGCTCTGAGAAGCACCATACGTGCTTCTTTAGCCTCTCTTCTCGTCTACATCTTAGCAAAAAGCTTTTCCACTCTGTCTGGCAAGGAGAAACTGTGCCAGCACAGAAAACATCTCCCATCGTGTTCTAGAGGCTGCACGGAGGTCTGCCGAGTGTTTTGCAAGAAGAGAAAGAAAGTTGTCCAAAACAGCTTGCAATCCAATGTTCATGTGAATAGAAAAGGCAGGAGAGTGCTCAGGTACTGTTTTCTCTCACTTGGCAAGCTGCGCACACAATCGCAGTGTTGTACAGCTTGTTTCATCACCTTTGCGAAGTTGCCGCTCTCTCCGGCTCCCGGAGACGAAGAAGCTGCTTCTTCGCGCAAAGACGATTCTGCCGCTCACAGTGCTCTGCGGTGTGCGCCTTCTGCCGAAAGACGCCCGGGAGCGGTGCTTAGCTCTGCAGAGCACCGTACCTTCGTCTTTAGCCTCTCTTCTCGTCTACATCTTAGCAAAAAGCTTTTCCACTCTGTCTGGCAAGGAGAAACTGTGCCAGCACAAAAAACATCTCCCATCGTGTTCTAGAGGCTGCACGCAGGTCTGCCGAGTGTTTTGCAGGAAGAGAAAGAAAGTTGTCCAAAACAGCTTGCAATCGAATGTTCATCTGAATAGAAAAGCCAGGAGAGTGGTCAGGTACTGTTTTCTCTCAGTTGGCAGGCTGCGCACACAATCGCAGTGTTGTACAGCTTGTTTCATCACCTTTGCGAAGTTGCCGCTCTCTCCGGCTCCCGGAGACGAAGAAGCTGCTTCTTCGCGCAAAGACGATTCTGCCGCTCACAGTGCTCTGCTGTGTGCGCCTTCTGCCGAAAGAGGTCCGGGAGCGGTGCTTAGCTCTGCAGAGCACCGTACCTTCGTCTTTAGCCTCTCTTCTCGTCTACATCTTAGCAAAAAGCTTTTCCACTCTGTCTGGCAAGGAGAAACTGTGCCAGCACAGAAAACATCTCCCATCGTGTTCTAGAGGCTGCACGGAGGTCTGCCGAGTGTTTTGCAAGAAGAGAAAGAAAGTTGTCCAAAACAGCTTGCAATCGAATGTTCATGTGAATAGAAAAGGCAGGAGAGTGGTCAGGTACTGTTTTCTCTCAGTTGGCAAGCTGGGCACACAATCGCAGGGTTGTACAGCTTGTTTCATCACCTTTGCGAAGTTGCCGCTCTCTCCGGCTCCCGGAGACGAAGAAGCTGCTTCTTCGCGCAAAGACGATTCTGCCGCTCACAGTGCTCTGCGGTGTGCGCCTTCTGCCGAAAGAGCCCCGGAGCGGTGCTTAGCTCTGCAGAGCACCGTACCTTCGTCTTTAGCCTCTCTTCTCGTCTACATCTTAGCAAAAAGCTTTTCCACTCTGTCTGGCAAGGAGAAACTGTGCCAGCACAAAAAACATCTCCCATCGTGTTCTAGAGGCTGCACGCAGGTCTGCCGAGTGTTTTGCAAGAAGAGAAAGAAAGTTGTCCAAAACAGCTTGCAATCGAATGTTCATGTGAATAGAAAAGGCAGGAGAGTGGTCAGGTACTGTTTTCTCTCACTTGGCAAGCTGCTCACACAATCGCAGTGTTGTACAGCTTGTTTCATCACCTTTGCGAAGTTGCCGCTCTCTCCGGCTCCCGGAGACGAAGAAGCTGCTTCTTCGCGCAAAGACGATTCTGCCGCTCACAGTGCTCTGCGGTGTGCGCCTTCTGCCGAAAGACGCCCGGGAGCGGTGCTTAGCTCTGCAGAGTACCGTACCTTCGTCTTTAGCCTCTCTTCTCGTCTACACCTTAGCAAAAAGCTTTTCCACTCTGTCTGGCAAGGAGAAACTGTGCCAGCACAAAAAACATCTCCCATCGTGTTCTAGAGGCTGCACGGAGGTCTGCCGAGTGTTTTGCAAGAAGAGAAAGAAAGTTGTCCAAAACAGCTTGCAATCGACTGTTCATGTGAATAGAAAAGGCAGGAGAGTGGTCAGGTACTGTTTTCTCTCAGTTGGCACGCTGCGCACACAATCGCAGTGTTGTACAGCTTGTTTCATCATCTTTGCGAAGTTGCCGCTCTCTCCGGCTCCCGGAGACGAAGAAGCTGCTTCTTCGCGCAAAGACGATTCTGCCGCTCACAGTGCTCTGCGGTGTGCGCCTTCTGCCGAAAGAGCCCCGGGAGCGGTGCTTAGCTCTGAGAAGCACCATACGTGCTTCTTTAGCCTCTCTTCTCGTCTACATCTTAGCAAAAAGCTTTTCCACTCTGTCTGGCAAGGAGAAACTGTGCCAGCACAGAAAACATCTCCCATTGTGTTCTAGAGGCTGCACGGAGGTCTGCCGAGTGTTTTGCAAGAAGAGAAAGAAAGTTGTCCAAAACAGCTTCCAATCGAATGTTCATGTGAATAGAAAAGGCAGGAGAGTGGTCAGGCACTCTTTTCTCTCAGTTGGCAAGCTGCGCACACAATCGCAGTGTTGTACAGCTTGTTTCATCACCTTTGCGAAGTTGCCGCTCTCTCCGGCTCCCGGAGACGAAGAAGCTGCTTCTTCGCGCAAAGACGATTCTGCCGCTCACAGTGCTCTGCGGTGTGCGCCTTCTGCCGAAAGAGGCCCGGGAGCGGTGCTTAGCTCTGCAGAGCACCGTACCTTCGTCTTTAGCCTCTCTTCTCGTCTACATCTTAGCAAAAAGCTTTTCCACTCTGTCTGGCAAGGAGAAACTGTGCCAGCACAGAAAACATCTCCCATCGTCTTCTAGAGGCTGCACGGAGGTCTGCCGAGTGTTTTGCAAGAAGAGAAAGAAAGTTGTCCAAAACAGCTTGCAATCGAATGTTCATGTGAATAGAAAAGGCAGGAGAGTGGTCAGGTACTGTTTTCTCTCAGTTGGCAAGCTGCGCACACAATCGCAGTGTTTTACAGCTTGTTTCATCACCTTTGCGAAGTTGCCGCTCTCTCCGGCTCCCGGAGACGAAGAAGCTGCTTCTTCGCGCAAAGACGATTCTGCCGCTCACAGTGCTCTGCGGTGTGCGCCTTCTGCCGAAAGACGTCCGGGAGCGGTGCTTAGCTCTGCAGAGCACCGTACCTTCGTCTTTAGCCTCTCTTCTCGTCTACATCTTAGCAAAAAGCTTTTCCACTCTGTCTGGCAAGGAGAACCTGTGCCAGCACAGAAAACATCTCCCATCGTGTTCTAGAGGCTGCACGGAGGTCTGCCGAGTGTTTTGCAAGAAGAGAAAGAAAGTTGTCCAAAACAGCTTGCAATCGAATGTTCATGTGAATAGAAAAGGCAGGAGAGTGGTCAGGTACTGTTTTCTCTCACTTGGCAAGCTGCGCACACAATCGCAGGGTTGTACAGCTTGTTTCATCACCTTTGCGAAGTTGCCGCTCTCTCCGGCTCCCGGAGACGAAGAAGCTGCTTCTTCGCGCAAAGACGATTCTGCCGCTCACAGTGCTCTGCGGTGTGCGCCTTCTGCCGAAAGAGGTCCGGGAGCGGTGCTTAGCTCTGTAGAGCACCGTACCTTCGTCTTTAGCCTCTCTTCTCGTCTACATCTTAGCAAAAAGCTTTTCCACTCTGTCTGGCAAGGAGAAACTGTGCCAGCACAAAAAACATCTCCCATCGTGTTCTAGAGGCTGCACGCAGGTCTGCCGAGTGTTTTGCAGGAAGAGAAAGAAAGTTGTCCAAAACAGCTTGCAATCGAATGTTCATCTGAATAGAAAAGCCAGGAGAGTGGTCAGGTACTGTTTTCTCTCAGTTGGCAAGTTGGGCACACAATCGCAGGGTTGTACAGCTTGTTTCATCACCTTTGCGAAGTTGCCGCTCTCTCCGGCTCCCGGAGACGAAGAAGCTGCTTCTTCGCGCAAAGACGATTCTGCCGCTCACAGTGCTCTGCGGTGTGCGCCTTCTGCCGAAAGAGCCCCGGGAGCTGTGCTTAGCTCTGAGAAGCACCATACGTGCTTCTTTAGCCTCTCTTCTCGTCTACATCACAGCAAAAAGCTTTTCCACTCTGTCTGGCAAGGAGAAACTGTGCCAGCACAGAAAACATCTCCCATCGTGTTCTAGAGGCTGCACGCAGGTCTGCCGAGTGTTTTGCAAGAAGAGAAAGAAAGTTGTCCAAAACAGCTTGCAATCGAATGTTCATGTGAATAGAAAAGGCAGGAGAGTGGTCAGGTACTGTTTTCTCTCAGTTGGCACGCTGCGCACACAATCGCAGTGTTGTACAGCTTGTTTCATCACCTTTGCGAAGTTGCCGCTCTCTCCGGCTCCCGGAGACGAAGAAGCTGCTTCTTCGCGCAAAGACGATTCTGCCGCTCACAGTGCTCTGCGGTGTGCGCCTTCTGCCGAAAGAGGTCCGGGAGCGGTGCTTAGCTCTGCAGAGCACCGTACCTTCGTCTTTAGCCTCTCTTCTCGTCTACATCTTAGCAAAAAGCTTTTCCACTCTGTCTGGCAAGGAGAAACTGTGCCAGCACAGATAACATCTCCCATCGTGTTCTAGAGGCTGCACGGAGGTCTGCCGAGTGTTTTGCAAGAAGAGAAAGAAAGTTGTCCAAAACAGCTTGCAATCCAATGTTCATCTGAATAGAAAAGACAGGAGAGTGGTCAGGTACTGTTTTCTCTCAGTTGGCAAGCTGCGCACACAATCGCAGTGTTGTACAGCTTGTTTCATCACCTTTGCGAAGTTGCCGCTCTCTCCGGCTCCCGGAGACGAAGAAGCTGCTTCTTCGCGCAAAGACGATTCTGCCGCTCACAGTGCTCTGCGGTGTGCGCCTTCTGCCGAAAGAGCCCCGGGAGCGGTGCTTAGCTCTGAGAAGCACCATACGTGCTTCTTTAGCCTCTCTTCTCGTCTACATCTTAGCAAAAAGCTTTTCCACTCTGTCTGGCAAGGAGAAACTGTGCCAGCACAGAAAACATCTCCCATCGTGTTCTAGAGGCTGCACGCAGGTCTGCCGAGTGTTTTGCAAGAAGAGAAAGAAAGTTGTCCAAAACAGCTTGCAATCGAATGTTCATGTGAATAGAAAAGGCAGGAGAGTGGTCAGGCACTGTTTTCTCTCAGTTGGCAAGCTGCGCACACAATCGCAGTGTTGTACAGCTTGTTTCATCACCTTTGCGAAGTTGCCGCTCTCTCCGGCTCCCGGAGACGAAGAAGCTGCTTCTTCGCGCAAAGACGATTCTGCCGCTCACAGTGCTCTGCGGTGTGCGCCTTCTGCCGAAAGACGCCCGGGAGCGGTGCTTAGCTCTGCAGAGCACCGTACCTTCGTCTTTAGCCTCTCTTCTCGTCTACATCTTAGCAAAAAGCTTTTCCACTCTGTCTGGCAAGGAGAAACTGTGCCAGCACAGAAAACATCTCCCATCGTGTTCTAGAGGCTGCACGCAGGTCTGCCGAGTGTTTTGCAGGAAGAGAAAGAAAGTTGTCCAAAACAGCTTGCAATCGAATGTTCATCTGAATAGAAAAGCCAGGAGAGTGGTCAGGTACTGTTTTCTCTCAGTTGGCAGGCTGCGCACACAATCGCAGTGTTGTACAGCTTGTTTCATCACCTTTGCGAAGTTGCCGCTCTCTCCGGCTCCCGGAGACGAAGAAGCTGCTTCTTCGCGCAAAGACGATTCTGCCGCTCACAGTGCTCTGCGGTGTGCGCCTTCTGCCGAAAGAGCCCCGGGAGCGGTGCTTAGCTCTGAGAAGCACCATACGTGCTTCTTTAGCCTCTCTTCTCGTCTACATCTTAGCAAAAGGCTTTTCCACTCTGTCTGGCAAGGAGAAACTGTGCCAGCACAGAAAACATCTCCCATCCTGTTCTAGAGGCTGCACGGAGGTCTGCCGAGTGTTTTGCAAGAAGAGAAAGAAAGTTGTCCAAAACAGCTTGCAATCGAATGTTCATGTGAATAGAAAAGGCAGGAGAGTGGTCAGGTACTGTTTTCTCTCAGTTGGCAAGCTGCGCACACAATCGCAGGGTTGTACAGCTTGTTTCATCACCTTTGCGAAGTTGCCGCTCTCTCCGGCTCCCGGAGACGAAGAAGCTGCTTCTTCGCGCAAAGACGATTCTGCCGCTCACAGTGCTCTGCGGTGTGCGCCTTCTGCCGAAAGACGCCCGGGAGCGGTGCTTAGCTCTGCAGAGCACCGTACCTTCGTCTTTAGCCTCTCTTCTCGTCTACATCTTAGCAAAAAGCTTTTCCACTCTGTCTGGCAAGGAGAAACTGTGCCAGCACAAAAAACATCTCCCATCGTGTTCTAGAGGCTGCACGCAGGTCTGCCGAGTGTTTTGCAAGAAGAGAAAGAAAGTTGTCCAAAACAGCTTGCAATCGAATGTTCATGTGAATAGAAAAGGCAGGAGAGTGGTCAGGTACTGTTTTCTCTCAGTTGGCATGCTGCGCACACAATCGCAGTGTTGTACAGCTTGTTTCATCACCTTTGCGAAGTTGCCGCTCTCTCCGGCTCCCGGAGACGAAGAAGCTGCTTCTTCGCGCAAAGACGATTCTGCCGCTCACAGTGCTCTGCGGTGTGCGCCTTCTGCCGAAAGACGCACGGGAGCGGTGCTTAGCTCTGCAGAGCACCGTACCTTCGTCTTTAGCCTCTCTTCTCGTCTACACCTTAGCAAAAAGCTTTTCCACTCTGTCTGGCAAGGAGAAACTGTGCCAGCACAAAAAACATCTCCCATCGTGTTCTAGAGGCTGCACGGAGGTCTGCCGAGTGTTTTGCAAGAAGAGAAAGAAAGTTGTCCAAAACAGCTTGCAATCGAATGTTCATGTGAATAGAAAAGGCAGGAGAGTGGTCAGGTACTGTTTTCTCTCAGTTGGCACGCTGCGCACACAATCGCAGTGTTGTACAGCTTGTTTCATCACCTTTGCGAAGTTGCCGCTCTCTCCGGCTCCCGGAGACGAAGAAGCTGCTTCTTCGCGCAAAGACGATTCTGCCGCTCACAGTGCTCTGCGGTGCGCGCCTTCTGCCGAAAGACGCCCGGGAGCGGTGCTTAGCTCTGCAGAGCACCGTACCTTCGTCTTTAGCCTCTCTTCTCGTCTACATCTTAGCAAAAAGCTTTTCCACTCTGTCTGGCAAGGAGAAACTGTGCCACCACAGAAAACATCTCCCATCCTGTTCTAGAGGCTGCACGGAGGTCTGCCGAGTGTTTTGCAAGAAGAGAAAGAAAGTTGTCCAAAACAGCTTGCAATCGAATGTTCATGTGAATAGAAAAGGCAGGAGAGTGGTCAGGTACTGTTTTCTCTCAGTTGGCAAGCTGCGCACACAATCGCAGTGTTGTACAGCTTGTTTCATCACCTTTGCGAAGTTGCCGCTCTCTCCGGCTCGCGGAGACGAAGAAGCTGCTTCTTCGCGCAAAGACGATTCTGCCGCTCACAGTGCTCTGCGGTGTGCGCCTTCTGCCGAAAGAGCCCCGGGAGCGGTGCTTAGCTCTGAGAAGCACCATACGTGCTTCTTTAGCCTCTCTTCTCGTCTACATCTTAGCAAAAAGCTTTTCCACTCTGTCTGGCAAGGAGAAACTGTGCCAGCACAGAAAACATCTCCCATCGTGTTCTAGAGGCTGCACGGAGGTCTGTCGAGTGTTTTGCAAGAAGAGAAAGAAAGTTCTCCAAAACAGCTTGCAATCGAATGTTCATGTGAATAGAAAAGGCAGGAGAGTGGTCAGGTACTGTTTTCTCTCAGTTGGCAAGCTGGGCACACAATCGCATGGTTGTACAGCTTGTTTCATCACCTTTGCGAAGTTGCCGCTCTCTCCGGCTCCCGGAGACGAAGAAGCTGCTTCTTCGCGCAAAGACGATTCTGCCGCTCACAGTGCTCTGCTGTGTGCGCCTTCTGCCGAAAGAGGTCCGGGAGCGGTGCTTAGCTCTGCAGAGCACCGTACCTTCGTCTTTAGCCTCTCTTCTCGTCTACATCTTAGCAAAAAGCTTTTCCACTCTGTCTGGCAAGGAGAAACTGTGCCAGCACAGAAAACATCTCCCATCGTGTTCTAGAGGCTGCACGCAGGTCTGCCGAGTGTTTTGCAAGAAGAGAAAGAAAGTTGTCCAAAACAGCTTGCAATCGAATGTTCATGTGAATAGAAAAGGCAGGAGAGTGGTCAGGTACTGTTTTCTCTCAGTTGGCAAGCTGCGCACACAATCGCAGTGTTGTACAGCTTGTTTCATCACCTTTGCGAAGTTGCCGCTCTCTCCGGCTCCCGGAGACGAAGAAGCTGCTTCTTCGCGCAAAGACGATTCTGCCGCTCACAGTGCTCTGCGGTGTGCGCCTTCTGCCGAAAGAGGTCCGGGAGCGGTGCTTAGCTCTGTAGAGCACCGTACCTTCGTCTTTAGCCTCTCTTCTCGTCTACATCTTAGCAAAAAGCTTTTCCACTCTGTCTGGCAAGGAGAAACTGTGCCAGCACAGAAAACATCTCCCATCGTGTTCTAGAGGCTGCACGGAGGTCTGCCGAGTGTTTTGCAGGAAAGAAAGAATGTTGTCCAAAACAGCTTGCAATCGAATGTTCATGTGAATAGAAAAGGCAGGAGAGTGGTCAGGTACTGTTTTCTCTCAGTTGGCAAGCTGGGCACACAATCGCAGGGTTGTACAGCTTGTTTCATCACCTTTGCGAAGTTGCCGCTCTCTCCGGCTCCCGGAGACGAAGAAGCTGCTTCTTCGCGCAAAGACGATTCTGCCGCTCACAGTGCTCTGCGGTGTGCGCCTTCTGCCGAAAGAGCCCCGGGAGCGGTGCTTAGCTCTGAGAAGCACCATACGTGCTTCTTTAGCCTCTCTTCTCGTCTACATCTTAGCAAAAAGCTTTTCCACTCTGTCTGGCAAGGAGAAACTGTGCCAGCACAGAAAACATCTCCCATCGTGTTCTAGAGGCTGCACGGAGGTCTGCCGAGTGTTTTGCAAGAAGAGAAAGAAAGTTGTCCAAAACAGTTTGCAATCGAATGTTCATGTGAATAGAAAAGGCAGGAGAGTGGTCAGGTACTGTTTTCTCTCATTTGGCATGCTGCGCACACAATCGCAGTGTTGTACAGCTTGTTTCATCACCTTTGCGAAGTTGCCGCTCTCTCCGGCTCCCGGAGACGCAGAAGCTGCTTCTTCGCGCAAAGACGATTCTGCCGCTCACAGTGCTCTGCGGTGTGCGCCTTCTGCCGAAAGAGCCCCGGGAGCGGTGCTTAGCTCTGAGAAGCACCGTACCTTCGTCTTTAGCCTCTCTTCTCGTCTACATCTTAGCAAAAAGCTTTTCCACTCTGTCTGGCAAGGAGAAACTGTGCCAGCACAGAAAACATCTCCCATCGTGTTCTAGAGGCTGCACGCAGGTCTGCCGAGTGTTTTGCAAGAAGAGAAAGAAAGTTGTCCAAAACAGCTTGCAATCGAATGTTCATGTGAATAGAAAAGGCAGGAGAGTGGTCAGGTACTGTTTTCTCTCAGTTGGCAAGCTGCGCACACAATCGCAGTGTTGTACAGCTTGTTTCATCACCTTTGCGAAGTTGCCGCTCTCTCCGGCTCCCGGAGACGAAGAAGCTGCTTCTTCGCGCAAAGACGATTCTGCCGCTCACAGTGCTCTGCGGTGTGCGCCTTCTGCCGAAAGAGCCCCGGGAGCGGTGCTTAGCTCTGCAGAGCACCGTACCTTCGTCTTTAGCCTCTCTTCTCGTCTACATCTTAGCAAAAAGCTTTTCCACTCTGTCTGGCAAGGAGAAACTGTGCCAGCACAGAAAACATCT
This sequence comes from Melozone crissalis, assembly GCF_028551555.1. Classification (NCBI taxonomy): domain Eukaryota; kingdom Metazoa; phylum Chordata; class Aves; order Passeriformes; family Passerellidae; genus Melozone; species Melozone crissalis. The sequence goes on from NW_026535991.1 coordinate 27,595, forward strand.
CCCATCGTGTTCTAGAGGCTGTACGCAGGTCTGCCGAGTGTTTTGCAGGAAGAGAAAGAAAGTTGTCCAAAACAGCTTGCAATCGAATGTTCATCTGAATAGAAAAGCCAGGAGAGTGGTCAGGTACTGTTTTCTCTCAGTTGGCAGGCTGCGCACACAATCGCAGTGTTGTACAGCTTGTTTCATCACCTTTGCAAAGTTGCCGCTCTCTCCGGCTCCCGGAGACGAAGAAGCTGCTTCTTCGCGCAAAGACGATTCTGCCGCTCACAGTGCTCTGCGGTGTGCGCCTTCTGCCGAAAGAGCCCCGGGAGCGGTGCTTAGCTCTGCAGAGCACCGTACCTTCGTCTTTAGCCTCTCTTCTCGTCTACATCTTAGCAAAAAGCTTTTCCACTCTGTCTGGCAAGGAGAAACTGTGCCAGCACAGAAAACATCTCCCATCGTGTTCTAGAGGCTGCACGGAGGTCTGCGGAGTGTTTTGCAAGAAGAGAAAGAAAGTTGTCCAAAACAGCTTGCAATCCAATGTTCATCTGAATAGAAAAGACAGGAGAGTGGTCAGGTACTGTTTTCTCTCAGTTGGCAAGCTGCGCACACAATCGCAGTGTTGCACAGCTTGTTTCATCACCTTTGCGAAGTTGCCGCTCTCTCCGGCTCCCGGAGACGAAGAAGCTGCTTCTTCGCGCAAAGACGATTCTGCCGCTCACAGTGCTCTGCGGTGTGCGCCTTCTGCCGAAAGAGGTCCGGGAGCGGTGCTTAGCTCTGAGAAGCACCATACGTGCTTCTTTAGCCTCTCTTCTCGTCTACATCTTAGCAAAAAGCTTTTCCACTCTGTCTGGCAAGGAGAAACTGTGCCAGCACAGAAAACATCTCCCATCGTGTTCTAGAGGCTGCACGCAGGTCTGCCGAGTGTTTTGCAAGAAGAGAAAGAAAGTTGTCCAAAACAGCTTGCAATCGAATGTTCATGTGAATAGAAAAGGTAGGAGAGTGGTCAGGCACTGTTTTCTCTCAGTTGGCAAGCTGCGCACACAATCGCAGTGTTGTACAGCTTGTTTCATCACCTTTGCGAAGTTGCCGCTCTCTCCGGCTCCCGGAGACGAAGAAGCTGCTTCTTCGCGCAAAGACGATTTTGCCGCTCACAGTGCTCTGCGGTGTGCGCCTTCTGCCGAAAGACGCCCGGGAGCGATGCTTAGCTCTGCAGAGCACCGTACCTTCGTCTTTAGCCTCTCTTCTCGTCTACATCTTAGCAAAAAGCTTTTCCACTCTGTCTGGCAAGGAGAAACTGTGCCAGCACAGAAAACATCTCCCATCGTGTTCTAGAGGCTGCACGCAGGTCTGCCGAGTGTTTTGCAGGAAGAGAAAGAAAGTTGTCCAAAACAGCTTGCAATCGAATGTTCATCTGAATAGAAAAGCCAGGAGAGTGGTCAGGTACTGTTTTCTCTCAGTTGGCAGGCTGCGCACACAATCGCAGTGTTGTACAGCTTGTTTCATCACCTTTGCGAAGTTGCCGCTCTCTCCGGCTCCCGGAGACGAAGAAGCTGCTTCTTCGCGCAAAGACGATTCTGCCGCTCACAGTGCTCTGCGGTGTGCGCCTTCTGCCGAAAGAGCCCCGGGAGCGGTGCTTAGCTCTGAGAAGCACCATACGTGCTTCTTTAGCCTCTCTTCTCGTCTACATCTTAGCAAAAGGCTTTTCCACTCTGTCTGGCAAGGAGAAACTGTGCCAGCACAGAAAACATCTCCCATCCTGTTCTAGAGGCTGCACGGAGGTCTGCCGAGTGTTTTGCAAGAAGAGAAAGAAAGTTGTCCAAAACAGCTTGCAATCGAATGTTCATGTGAATAGAAAAGGCAGGAGAGTGGTCAGGTACTGTTTTCTCTCAGTTGGCAAGCTGGGCACACAATCGCAGGGTTGTACAGCTTGTTTCATCACTTTTGCGAAGTTGCCGCTCTCTCCGGCTCCCGGAGACGAAGAAGCTGCTTCTTCGCGCAAAGACGATTCTGCCGCTCACAGTGCTCTGCGGTGTGCGCCTTCTGCCGAAAGACGCCCGGGAGCGGTGCTTAGCTCTGCAGAGCACCGTACCTTCGTCTTTAGCCTCTCTTCTCGTCTACATCTTAGCAAAAAGCTTTTCCACTCTGTCTGGCAAGGAGAAACTGTGTCAGCACAGAAAACATCTCCCATCGTGTTCTAGAGGCTGCACGCAGGTCTGCCGAGTGTTTTGCAAGAAGAGAAAGAAAGTTGTCCAAAACAGCTTGCAATCGAATGTTCATGTGAATAGAAAAGGCAGGAGAGTGGTCAGGTACTGTTTTCTCTCAGTTGGCAAGCTGCGCACACAATCGCAGTGTTGTACAGCTTGTTTCATCACCTTTGCGAAGTTGCCGCTCTCTCCGGCTCCCGGAGACGAAGAAGCTGCTTCTTCGCGCAAAGACGATTCTGCCGCTCACAGTGCTCTGCGGTGTGCGCCTTCTGCCGAAAGAGGCCCGGGAGCGGTGCTTAGCTCTGCAGAGCACCGTACCTTCGTCTTTAGCCTCTCTTCTCGTCTACATCTTAGCAAAAAGCTTTTCCACTCTGTCTGGCAAGGAGAAACTGTGCCAGCACAAAAAACATCTCCCATCGTGTTCTAGAGGCTGCACGGAGGTCTGCCGAGTGTTTTGCAAGAAGAGAAAGAAAGTTGTCCAAAACAGCTTGCAATCGAATGTTCATGTGAATAGAAAAGGCAGGAGAGTGGTCAGGTACTGTTTTCTCTCAGTTGGCACGCTGCGCACACAATCGCAGTGTTGTACAGCTTGTTTCATCACCTTTGCGAAGTTGCCGCTCTCTCCGGCTCCCGGAGACGAAGAAGCTGCTTCTTCGCGCAAAGACGATTCTGCCGCTCACAGTGCTCTGCGGTGCGCGCCTTCTGCCGAAAGACGCCCGGGAGCGGTGCTTAGCTCTGCAGAGCACCGTACCTTCGTCTTTAGCCTCTCTTCTCGTCTACATCTTAGCAAAAAGCTTTTCCACTCTGTCTGGCAAGGAGAAACTGTGCCACCACAGAAAACATCTCCCATCCTGTTCTAGAGGCTGCACGGAGGTCTGCCGAGTGTTTTGCAAGAAGAGAAAGAAAGTTGTCCAAAACAGCTTGCAATCGAATGTTCATGTGAATAGAAAAGGCAGGAGAGTGGTCAGGTACTGTTTTCTATCAGTTGGCAAGCTGCGCACACAATCGCAGTGTTGTACAGCTTGTTTCATCACCTTTGCGAAGTTGCCGCTCTCTCCGGCTCCCGGAGACGAAGAAGCTGCTTCTTCGCGCAAAGACGATTCTGCCGCTCACAGTGCTCTGCGGTGTGCGCCTTCTGCCGAAAGAGGTCCGGGAGCGGTGCTTAGCTCTGCAGAGCACCGTACCTTCGTCTTTAGCCTCTCTTCTAGTCTACATCTTAGCAAAAAGCTTTTCCACTCTGTCTGGCAAGGAGAAACTGTGCCACCACAGAAAACATCTCCCATCGTGTTCTAGAGGCTGCACGGAGGTCTGCCGAGTGTTTTGCAAGAAGAGAAAGAAAGTTGTCCAAAACAGCTTGCAATCGACTGTTCATGTGAATAGAAAAGGCAGGAGAGTGGTCAGGTACTGTTTTCTCTCAGTTGGCACGCTGCGCACACAATCGCAGTGTTGTACAGCTTGTTTCATCATCTTTGCGAAGTTGCCGCTCTCTCCGGCTCCCGGAGACGAAGAAGCTGCTTCTTCGCGCAAAGACGATTCTGCCGCTCACAGTGCTCTGCGGTGTGCGCCTTCTGCCGAAAGAGCCCCGGGAGCGGTGCTTAGCTCTGAGAAGCACCATACGTGCTTCTTTAGCCTCTCTTCTCGTCTACATCTTAGCAAAAGCTTTTCCACTCTGTCTGGCAAGGAGAAACTGTGCCAGCACAGAAAAACATCTCCCATTGTGTTCTAGAGGCTGCACGGAGGTCTGCCGAGTGTTTTGCAAGAAGAGAAAGAAAGTTGTCCAAAACAGCTTGCAATCGAATGTTCATGTGAATAGAAAAGGCAGGAGAGTGGTCAGGCACTCTTTTCTCTCAGTTGGCAAGCTGCGCACACAATCGCAGTGTTGTACAGCTTGTTTCATCACCTTTGCGAAGTTGCCGCTCTCTCCGGCTCCCGGAGACGAAGAAGCTGCTTCTTCGCGCAAAGACGATTCTGCCGCTCACAGTGCTCTGCGGTGTGCGCCTTCTGCCGAAAGAGGGTCCGGGAGCGGTGCTTAGCTCTGCAGAGCACCGTACCTTCGTCTTTAGCCTCTCTTCTCGTCTACATCTTAGCAAAAAGCTTTTCCACTCTGTCTGGCAAGGAGAAACTGTGCCAGCACAGAAAACATCTCCCATCGTGTTCTAGAGGCTGCACGGAGGTCTGCCGAGTGTTTTGCAGGAAGAGAAAGAAAGTTGTCCAAAACAGCTTGCAATCGAATGTTCATGTGAATAGAAAAGGCAGGAGAGTGGTCAGGTACTGTTTTCTCTCAGTTGGCAAGCTGCGCACACAATCGCAGTGTTTTACAGCTTGTTTCATCACCTTTGCGAAGTTGCCGCTCTCTCCGGCTCCCGGAGACGAAGAAGCTGCTTCTTCGCGCAAAGACGATTCTGCCGCTCACAGTGCTCTGCGGTGTGCGCCTTCTGCCGAAAGACGTCCGGGAGCGGTGCTTAGCTCTGCAGAGCACCGTACCTTCGTCTTTAGCCTCTCTTCTCGTCTACATCTTAGCAAAAGCTTTTCCACTCTGTCTGGCAAGGAGAAAACTGTGCCAGCACAGAAAACATCTCCCATCGTGTTCTAGAGGCTGCACGGAGGTCCTGCCGAGTGTTTGCAAGAAGAGAAAGAAAGTTGTCCAAAACAGCTTGCAATCGAATGTTCATGTGAATAGAAAAGGCAGGAGAGTGGTCAGGTACTGTTTTCTCTCACTTGGCAAGCTGCGCA